>NC_134487.1:23607913-23695413 GCF_040206685.1 Ascaphus truei
GCAAAGGGAGTGCCAGGGGGGGCAAAAGGAGAGCCAGGGGGCAACCCCCCCCCCCCCTCTGACTGGGTCCCTGTGGCTGCCCGCCCGGCGGGGGACACCATGCAGCAGGCAGAGGAGCCAGGAGCGGGGAAGACACACACACACTCACCGTGTGCTCTGCACAAAGCTGGAAGCCCCGCCCCCAGCTTCCTCCGACCTGCCTGTGACCAATCCCCTGCCGTCCCAGCCGGCATTCTAATCCCCGCCTCCTTCATTCAATCCCATGCGGCCCTTCAGCCAATCCCCCCCGGCAGCATTCACTCTGAACATAGAGAATACTTACCAGCTGCCGCATCCTCCTCACCGCCGCCGTAACCGGGACACATTGGCTGGGCCGCAAAGATATTCATTGTGGGCCGCATGCGGCCCGCGGGCCGCGAGTTTGACATGCTTGTTGTGGATTAAACTAACTTTAATAGGAAGTACAGCAGAGAGAGGTCAGAAGCAGATACGCGTCTAGGAGAGCAGGCGATTATTCGGACAGCAGCCTTTTGAATGCACTGTAAGGCTAAGGCTCCGCTCCATCAGTCAGCTCGCCCGCACTGCAGACAGGCGGTGACAGGTAATTGACCGCTACTTGCGGTCTGTAGGGAGCGGGAGATACAAATTTTCTGCCTCTCGCGCATCACCGCTCCCTCCTCCCGAGCCGGCCAAAAGTTAACAAAAAAAACCAAGACACACACCCGCAGCTCCTTCCCTGCTCCCCTCCACTCACACACACACAGGCACTCACACACAAACACAGGCACTCACACACACACACAGGCACTCACACACACACACAGGCACTCACACACACACACAGGCACTCACACACACACACAGGCACTCACACACACACACAGGCAAATACACACACACAGGCAAATACACACGGGGGTGAATCGGAGCAAGGGGGAAATCGGAACGGGGATCGGGCAGAGGGGGAAATCGGAACGGGGATCGGAACGGGGATCGGGCAGAGGGGGGAAATCGGGGCGGGGGGGAGCAGAGGTGGAACTCAGATTGGCTCCCTTGCATGTCACATGACGCGACACCCGACCGAAACCACAAGCTCCTTGTAGCTCCGGCTGGCTGAAGCGTCACAGCACGCAGTCAGCCACGCCGGAAGGAGCCAATGGGGGACTTCCAGAATGGAGGCAAGCAGCTGGTGGCCCGCGGCCGCGCGCACCGCCGGCCACAGCGGGACCAAGGCCTAAAGAAGAGAGATGTGAGGCAGGGAGGCCAGATACAAGAATGTTACAGTAATCAATATGGGAGAGAGCAAGGGCATGCATTAGTGGTACATAGGAAGGGCTGTATTTTAGCAATTTTGTGACGGAAAAAGTGGCAAGATTTAGTATGAGCGTTTATATTGTGGGGCGAATTAAAGGGAGGAGTTGAATGTAACCCCCAGGCAGCGTGCTGGCGAGACTGGGTGGATAGTAGTGTTATTGAGTGTCACAGGGAAGGGAACAATGGGACCTGGTTGGGGAGGGAATATGAGAAGTCGTGTTAAATGTGATGCGACGAAGACAGTTGAGGACATTTGGTAACTGCGGTTTTGCCACGACCAAGTGACCACCGGCGTTTAGCCGCAAATGGCGTTACACGGGGGACATCTCTCTGCCGCTTCAACGCCAAGGTAAGTCCCTAAACATGGCCCTTACCCAGAAACCCCATATTTTAAGCCCTAATACTAACGCTACCTCCTACCATAAAAAACGTAACCCCTTTACCCTAAGCACTAACAGCCCTAAAGTTAACCCCCAACCGCTAACACCCCTAAAGATAACCCCACATACCCTTACCACTAAAACACCTAAAGTTAACCCCCTACGCTAACCACTAACACCCCTAAAGTTAACCGCCTACCCTAAACACTAACAGCCCTAAAGTTAACCCCCTAACTGCTAACACCCCTAAAGTTAACCCCCTACCCCAAAAGCTAAACCCCTAAAGTTACCTCACTACCCTAACCACTAAAACCCTTAAAGTTAACCCCCTACCCCAACGGTTAAAACCCAAAAAGTTAACCCCCTATCCTAAAACTTACCTTATCGTAGAAGCGGCCGGTGGGGGGCGGAGGGTCTGCAACAGAGGCTTCCTCTGCGGCCAGACTTGGTCGCGGCGAGACGACATGAGCTGCGGGTGTATGGTCAGGTGTAGGTAAGTATAGTTTTTGTAGCGTGTTGAACGTGGGGCGGTACAGTGCGGTACTCAGTAAGTGCCGGCACAGCGCACCGGTATTAATTATTTGGGATTTTTCAGGGGGGTGGTTCCCAATTATAACATGTTCCACTGCGACAAACTGCTGGTCAGTCACAGGTGCAGAACACGCCTCCCGGGTTTTAAGCTCACCCATCCTTCCTTTTAAATAGCAGGGCCTGTTATGCGCCTGTGAATGACCACTCAATTAAGACATGTCTCCCTCCATTAGAGAGGTGAAGATAATGTTTACAGGTAGTGTTAGGCCTTGATTATAGTCGGTCCGACTGTGCGCACTCGTACCCTCGTGATGTCACGCGCATAATGCACACCCGCGAAACCTGCACTGCAGGCATCGGTAAGCAACAGGGAGGCGTGGCGGAAGCGTGGCCATGACGTCACGTGATCGGTTCGCCCTCATTGGCTGAACCGCTCACGTGATGCGGCCGTGACGCGGCCGTCGCTCGGCATTATCAATTTCAGATGCCTGCTCAAAATGTGCGCGCTTGGACGCGTTATTCGCACGTTTGCCAGTGCTCGGCGTCACACCCACACATGCTGCAATTATAATCACATCCTTAGGACCTACAAAAAGGGCATAGCGTGACGTGGCTGCAGACTTGCAAAGAAAACCAGAAAGGCCAGCGCAACATACAAAATGACACAACATATAGTACAATACTTCAGTGCTTATCTGCTCATGAGTAAGGGTCATTTAGTTAAACCCTTTGGCCTAAAGGTTATAACCCTGCAGCCACTTCACGGCATGACCAATCTGCAGGTCCTAACACTACCTGGCACAAGTCTCATGTACCTCTCTTTTCTGCTGGAGGGAGAAAGACCATACTGGGTCTGTGATGCACAGGATCATGATAAAAACTGGCTTATAACGCTTTGGCCAAAGAATTTAACTAAATGAACCTCACTTATGAGATGAGAGGATTCGCCATTCCGGCGGTTCTGTCCCCTTAACCCTCACCTGTCCGTCAGGATCCAGAGGCACTCAAGGAGGGCATCCCAGCGGTAGTTCGCATACGCGGCGCGCGAGCAGTGCGCGGGCTCTGTCCGTCTCCATGGTTCCCGAGTCCAGGGTGCGTTCTCCCCCGGCGGCAGTGACGCACGACGCATGCGCGGTACGCACTCTCTCAGGCATCCTGTGGTCTCCGCCCCCGCTCTGACGACGGAGATACGCAGCACAGCGGTCACACACGTCCCTCACTTCTCGCCTCGGGTCCTGCCTCCGGTCTCCGCCCCCGTACTGACGCGGGTGCCGTGGCACGCACGAGTGGCGTGCGACCGGGTCGCCAGTGTGATGCGCAGGTTACGCGCGGGGCGCGCATGCTCTCCAGAGGTCCCACCCCCACTCCTAATCAGCTGCGCAATAGGACGCACCTGCATGATCCAGCAGCCTATCAGTGAGGGCTCCTCCACTTCCTGGTTTCCTCCCATTGGAGGGAGGTCCTATATATACCCTGTCTGAGCTTTCCTTCATTGCCGAGCATAAACTCTGTTTTGTGACGCTGAATCTCACTGCTTCCTGTACCCTGCCTTGTCTGCCTCTTACCCTTGCTGCCTGACCCTGTCTTGTTGTGACACTCTCCTGCACTGACTGTGGCTTTGGCTTTCCGACGACCCGCTACTCTCCACTCCTTGACCCGGCAAGTGCCACGTTTACGTTGTCCTCTATCACCCTGACCCGGCTTGCAAGATTATCCTGCACTCTAGACGCGCCCTCGCGGTTGTGGTTGGCGTTCTATACCTATCCCTACCTCAGGCCCGCGGTCGCGTCTCGTTTGTGGTGAGCTACGCGTTACATGAGAAGATAAACCGATCAGTATTTAACTATATAATATGTCATATTGGATGGTGCACTGGGGATTTTTGTCTTTTGATGTGTACATTGGGTCACAATCCCAGTAGTACTCCTTTTGACACAAATATATATGGCGTGGTAGGTTTGGGTTCTAATCTTGCAGTGTAACTGGTATACAGTAACTGTCAAAAGGGAATGTTGGTTTCCATAGCACATGTGGACTAATATTAGGAAATGCTGAGAAGTATTTCATGTGGATAGACTCCAATCTCTGCTTGGTGTGTTAAACTTCTCTAACCCTGGGCCAGATAACTCTTCATACTTTTCATATTACTTTACTGATTACAGAATTATTTACATAGCACAGGCACCGAAGCATTTCTTTTTTGAAACATATTTCCTACAGTCTACTTTATAAGGCGCACGCACTCTTTTTGCTCTGTAAAAAAAAATGCAAAAAAAGTGCCAACATATGATAACTTTTGTGAGACCTGGGCCCCTGGGACTAATTCCGCCTACTCATCAATGTAACTTAGTGGAATTTACTTTTTGAAAATAAATATATATTTTTTAGTAGAACAAAAAGAACGATTCCTGCGCTCCTACCAACTAGGCTAAAATAAAATAGTGATCTCATGAATATGGGTTATTTTGTTAAACCTTTTGGCCAAAGCGTTATAAGCCTGCAGCCACGTCAAGGCATAACCATATTTTGCAGGTATCTACACTGAATATATGAACTATATTAAAATGCCCTTAGAGAGTATGCAGCAATGAAAAGGATATTTTTCAGTAGATTGTATAACTGAATCAAATGATTGTATTGTGTTAATTGTACCTCCCCTGTTCCTTTTTTTTTTGTTTCTGTTCCCCATCCCTATTCCTTTAACATTAAGTAAAATACGTTAAATAAAAAGTATTTAAAAAAAGTTTTTAAAAAAATGAGTGGGTAATTATGCCTAATATCTCTATTTCTATCAAATAAATTGCTTTATTACACTAAACCACTAAACCCCGTAATTTACCGATGTAGTACGATTTCCCGTCTCCGGAGCTGCGGCTCAAAAAGCAAAAAGCCACGGCTCCGGAGACAGAGTCTGGCGCAACATCGATGGGGAGGTCCGTGCTTCCGGGTCGGAGCCCCTGTATGGTCACTCCTCTGGCGCCCGCACAGTCACAATGCCTGCCTCAGGGCCGGACACAAAGCCGGATTAAGACCTTTAGAGGCCCTAAGCACTGAAAAGATTACGGTTCCCCCCATATGTAATTTAAAATAAAAGCAATACTAAACTGTAAAATAAAATTGTATTTCCGAAATGACAAAACTTGCACATATCCTGAAATTAAAATAGCTTTTTTTTTTTTTTTTTACAATTTCAATAAAAGCTGCTTCATTTTTAATTTACCAAAATGTATACAGAACGCATAAATATTTGGCATTATCATGACGTTCATCATACGTACACATTTGCTTTGAAAATAATTGCAGAATTGAAAATTAGACAAATGTTTTGTACATATGAAATAGAGCATTTTGAAACAAATTTGAAACAAACGAAAACTAATTTGAAAGAAATTCTTAGTATAGTGTAAGGAATCGGGGAACGCGTTCCCCCCCCCCCCCCCCCCCCCGCTGCGCGCTCCCTCCTTACCTTCCACTGCACAGCCTCTCGCTGCAAGAATTCTCAGGGCACGCCCCCCGCGGCGTGCATCCTCCTTGCCCCCTGCTGTGCAGCCTCCTGCGCACCTTACAGAGCGCACGCGCCCACGGGGGGCTTTCGGGAATTCCACGGAACTTGGCTCCACCCCTCTGCTTGTGACGCGCGGCCGCTCTCCAGCTGCGCGTCAACTCTGATCACCCTCACCTGTCTCCTGCACCGTTCACAGCCTATCCCTGCCTCCGTTGTGCACACACCTCTGCTCCTCCCCTCTGTCCCATTGGTTCCCTCCTGCTATATATGCTCAGCTAGTGCATTCACACTTTGGCTGAGCATAGTCACAGGTGACCTTGTGTTGCCACTTCCCTGTGCCTGCCTTGTTCCTGTGTCCTGCTTTATCCTGTTGCTGCTTGTCTCCCTGTGAACCGACCCGGCTAGACTTTGGACCATTCTCTGGATTACTGACCCCAGCTTGCCTCTGACCTTCCGTTACTCTCCATCCCTGACCACGGCTAACGGACACCTGACTACTCTTCTGGCTCCGACCCTAGACCACGGCACTCTGGACTTCGACGACCCATCTGGCACCTACCTACGACCTTGGCAAGGACTACGACTAACCCACTCTCTCCAACCCAGACCCGGCTATCTTGACTATCCACCCTCCAGGCGTGCGCCTCCGCTGCTGTGGGTGCGCAGTTCTATACTTTCCCACCTCAGTACCGGGGTCCCGCCTTGTCCGTGGTGAGTGCAAATGTTACTTATAGGAATTCTAACCTTTCTATAGCTTGCGTCACCCAAAACCATACCGAAATGAGATTAAGAAATTGTACCCAATTTTCCAACTCTATCTGTCCATGAAATGTCTGTGAATTGAATGTTTAACCCTGTTCTTTTAATGTAACCATATATTGTTATAACTTTGTGCCCAGGACATACTTGAAAACGAGAGGTAACTCTCAATGTATTACTACCTGGTAAAACATTTTTATAAATAAATAAATAATAAAGTGTAGTAGGGATGCAGCAACGAGCCATAGAGGACTAACATATAAAATGGTGTCGGTCCTGACAACTAACGGTGAAAATGAGAATGATATTAGAAACAGGAGATTTTGCAACTATTGTGACCTGCAACTCAATACGTACAAATGTTTCCAAATTTCGTGCTTAATATTCGATTAAAAGATGCTCGACCTGTTTGCATGGTGGGCCAAAGTTGTCCACAAAGGGCAAATGTTACCACAGTTTTCGGTATATATAATATACCGGTAAAAAAAACATCAATCAAGTACTGTATATATAATTCAGAAAAATATATCAATAAGTAAACATAAATTTATTGCAACACAACAGGATCTGATTGCCTCGTAGTATTTCGATCTACGTTACTAGTACCCACCCTGGTTTAGGTGGGGATAAGTTATGAAAGAGAACAGAAAAATGGGGAAAGAGTATATAGTGGAGTGTAAGAAAATCCAAATATATTTTGATTTTTCCCATGGTGATTACTTTGATGTCTTTTTTTTGAAATATCAAATTCTTTTAAAATTCTCAATTTAGGCTGCGGCCAGGGTGAAGCGAAGCGCATGCTCGTACTTAGCGCGATCAGAGTGATAATTCTGAATGCGCTTGTCCAGAGTGCGGGTGCATGCGCACGTGCCCGTGAGCTTGCTGCTTGCCGAGACAGTTACATTTGATTTTGCTCCTCGCTGATGCGTCACGTGAGTGGTTTGCCCAATGAGGGCGAACCAGCTCCATGATGTCACGGCCACGCCCCTGACACGCCTCCTGCACGCGCAACTAACAGTACACAAATCACCGGAGCAAAATGAGCGTCGAGCTCTCATTCCCCTTGCCCGCAGCTTTATGCGTGCCCTAAAAAAACTTAGAGGATGTACTTTGTTTATATTAGTGGTCAAAGGGGTCTGAAAATATTAGTGGTAATGTGCCCCACTCAAAATTGTACATTTATTCAATATTGGGGCAACGCTCTTTTTACTGTATTTTACAAAGATATATGCTATAAAACAGAAAACGTTAATGATCTTTATAAAATAAATATATTTTAAAAAAAGAAGAGGAACTGTAAGTGTATAGTATAAAGAAAAGTGGTTAGTAAATTCAAACATATGTAGTGCACTTTCCCACACCCTATGGGAGATAAGGCGGCTACGATGGGTGTGTGCGTTACCTGTGGCTCACAGGAGGCCTGAACCTCCGCCGCTGGGAGCCTGGGGGTGTACCTGATTCGTCTGGTGACAGCACCTCCTGCAAGGGATCCCAACTTGGTGGGATAAGCCCCTTACAGGAACAATAAGAGTAATACACACACAAGTATCTACTAACAACCTTTACTGAACACAATAATATCGGTACCCTGTATCACACAGTAATATAAACCCCAACCTGATACCACCAGTGAATGTCCCCAAAATACAACTTTACCCTGATGTCCCTTTTCCCAATGTCAAGGCCCACCCAAAGTGTAGGAGATAGCGCTATCCCGTGAAGTGTTGGTGCACTTAGCTGAGTACCTGCCCGGGAACTCCAGCACCCAGGTGATGCAGATTAGCAAGAAGATCCGTCTGGTCAAACGTTGTCGTCGTCCGTGAAGGCGTCCGCCTCCGTGTGGGGTGAATTCCGGTGTGGGTAATATCACCAGAGTCCCTTGCAAAGGAGGGGATCTGGTCCCAGACCACAGGCCGCAATCACCGTGCGGCGTCTTCACTGTGTCCCTGACACAAGACAGTAAAGTGTGGAAGAGTCCCTCTCTACGGGGCCTTCCCTTAAGTAAGCACAAGCTGCTGTGAGTCGAGGCCTAGCTGGGACCTAACGGGGAATGTACTAGGCTAGTCTCAGAGCCACTGGCTCTGAGACACTACCTACTTGGTCCAGCTCCCTCTTCACACTCAGCAGGGGAATCCTCGAGCCCTATTGGCTGTCGTGCGGCACGTGATTCTCAACTCCAATGCCTTTTGGGCATTGTAGTTCGCCAGCAGAGAGTTGTGTGTAATGACCGCCGCTACAGGGTCTCTTGATGCATCTACTGCGCATGCACGATTGCTTCTGCGCATGCGCGACCTAAAACAAGATGGCGATGCCCTGTCCGAGGAGCACTGGTGACCATGTCGCCCCTGCACTCACATCAACAGCCGGCACTGGCCGTGTGCACCCACGCACCTGCCCAGCCCCAGCAACGATAAGAAGGGGCACACGGGGACCAACAGAGGACCTGGCTACACATAGTAGAACTTAGTAGCCCCCTAGTACTATCACACTTTGACATACCGGTATATTGTGTAGCACCCCTGTGAGATCTTAAACTAATCTAAGTGGTTAGCAAGGAGTTACAGGGTTAATCCTGGTAATTGGTTTTAGATTAATGTTGCAAGAGGCTAAAATGCAAATGTTACAAGTAGTCAGGATGCCAATGTTTTAAAGCGACTAAGGCTGCGGCCCCGCTGGCGCTGACCACACTCATGCTCAAGAGCGGTGACGTCACCAGTTCTCCAAGCATGAGCGCTTGGCTGTCCTAGCTATATCGCAAGCACGCGATGGGGGTCGTTGCAGGCAAGTTGAGCGCACTCGAAAGTCATTTTTTTTTGTTTATCTAAGCACCGAGAGTGGGTGAGCGTGTGTGTCCGCGCATGAGCGCGTGCGCACAGTGTGAGCGTGGATGTGATAATCCACATTGACTAAGGTAAGCGCTCCAAGCACAAAGCACTAAGCGCGCTCATCGCCAGCGGGACTCAGCCTTAGGCAGGTGTTTTAGCCATTCCTCGTTTCTAGAACATGCTGGAAGGGTCACCTGATCTAGTGTGACTCAGCATAGGCTACCCTTATTCTTTCCAGTTACAGGGGTAGAGATGGTGACATCACAGGGGATATAAATAGAGCTGCAGAAGCTTCTAGGCCCTCCGATCTTGGTGGACCCACAGTAAGGGGGATCTCATGTATATAGTTATTTCTTTAACTAAGGGTAAGCAACATCTTTTCTTGTTTTCTAAGATAGGGAAAGTGTCCCAGTGTAAGGGGGTCCCTATAGATATACAGGCATACCCCGCATTAACGTACACAATGGGACCGGAGCATGTATGTAAAGCGAAAATGTACTTAAAGTGAAGCACTACCTTTTTCCCACTTATCGATGCATGTACTGTACTGCAATCATCATATACGTGCATAACTGATGTAAATAACGCATTTGTAACAGGCTCTATAGTCTCCCTGCTTGCACACAGCTTCAGTACAGGTAGGGAGCCGGTATTGCTTTTCAGGACGTGCTGACAGGCGCATGCGTGAGCTGCCGTTTGCCTATTGGGCGATATGTCCTTACTCGCGAGTGTACTTAAAGTGAGTGTCCTTAAACCGGGGTATGCCTGTATTCCTGAACAGGTCACCCACCAAAGTAGAATATTGAGTACCTTATTACAGGTTTTCTCCAAGGAGACCTGTAGGTGTTCGCCGGGGAATTACATAGGGTATTTCCCTTTGTTATTTATAAAAATGTTTTACCAGGAAGTAATACATTGAGAGTCACCTCTCGTTTGCAAGTATGTCCTGGGCACAGAGCTATGATGACAATACAGTGGTTACATTAAATGAATAGGGTTATACATTATATATAAAGACATTGCATGAACAGTTAAAGATAATATACTGTATGTTATAGGCGTATGTAGCAGTTACATAGTTCTGTTCCCAGTGATAGGGTTGAATGCTTGGGAAAGAGATTGCCTCTGCTCAAATACCTCCGTCTGTTCAAATATATTTATATATATACATTGTAACAAGAAGCTACCCTTTATCTGACACGGTTCCATGATTGTTCCTGCTACTGGCTGCTTAATTAACTACATAAAAGTTCCTGGCACCCTTTTACTTCTTGCTCACCATACCAGCCCTGCATGAATTCCAGCAGAGAGACACAGTACATACTGAGAGACTCTGATCATCAGCTGCACATAAGCAACACCTGAATGGATCACATTGGTGTGGCCTCTTCTGTTAGCTGGGGTGGAGGGTGGGAGTGGAGGAGTGGAGGTGTTACAATTGTATAGTGCAAGGTCCTTGCTGAAAAGAACAATATTTCAAAAGAAAGCAACCATTTTTGTTTTATGCATGATTGAAGTCAATAACATTGTTAGATTGTTTGCCAGGTGCTTTTGCAACCTATGTCCCCCTGTAAGATCTGAGGGGTGGGCAGAAGTTTCACACTACATCAACATATCTCTAATACAGAAGACTGGTTAACAGCACAACATGTCACTTATATACAGAAAAGTCAAGGTTATTAGGCCAAGTAAAAAGTACTGCAATCTGTACATATACTTGTCACAAAGGTTTTCAACAGTGTGTATATCAGGAGTGATAAATGATGTGTGTTCCCAAAGCTATTCCACGCCCGTCAACATCCTGTCCATTAGCAATACAGAGTGTACATTGTTCTCTGGGTGACTAAACTGCGCTCACCTGCACTGTTTCCAGAGAGGAAGGGAGGAATCTCTGCCACACCACTGAAGGCAAAACAACTTTTCTGGACTACAGAGAAGAAGAGTTTGAGTATGTCCTGGAGAAGCGTTGGACTTTATGGACCTGGGCCAACGAAAGCAGATAAAGAGGGTTGCATAGTAGTGCTGTCTAGTATAGAATTAGGATATGGAAAATAGCTGAAGCGCTCAAATGCAGGTATATCTCAAAATGATAATAAGCCAGACCACTGTACCAGGGTACTAACAATTGATATAGTACCTATTGTGTCATATAATGGGTACTATCCTCCTGAAGACAGGTGGTGTGTGGTGCAACCCACTCACCATCAGTCTCATTGGCAGGTTCCCCTGAAAAATATACAAGTACTCACATCCTGGTAGGGCAGGCAGGCAGGCTGTGCAGCTACTCAATGCAATACAGGGAAAAGGGAGACCAAAAAGCGCACCAGCACAAACGGACCAGCACAAAAGTGCCCTTTTAATTATTTTTTTGTCCTGGGTTCTTCCTGCTCCGTTTGTGCTGGTGCGCTTTTTGGTCTCCCTTTTCCCTGTAGTATAGAATTAGTAAAGGAATGTTTGAGACTATTAAATGACCTTCATTTGTATAGTACGAAAGTAGAGATAGAAAATATTGCTCAACTTACTTTGGGGTAGGGACAACAGGGAAACATTATCATAAAATGAACAAAGAAAGAAAAAAGTCCCTGATCGTTGCACTTAGCACCTTCACCAGTGACGTTTGGCTCAGGGGAGACATCCTGTTGCCAGCCCATAAAATAAATGAGTTGTAAAAACTAAAAAACAGTAAGAGGAACGGCTCTTTTAATAGGGGCTATTAAATTTCTATCTCTTTCTAATTTTCAGCATCCTTAATTATCTCTCTATATATATATCTATATATGGAATATATATTTCAGAGATATGATCAACTAGTGTATTAATAAAGGAATGTTTGTGGAGGTTAGATGAAACTGCGTGGACAGAGACAGGTACGTGGGAGAATTGCGTTCTCCCATCCCAAACTACCTTGTAGCAGCTCACATTTCTGCTGGCGTCACTTTAGAACCACCGCACATTTCGCATAATAATTCTTCTTCCTTAGTGGGTGTAACCATGATTGTTGTTTTAATATTGTATTGTATGTCTTTATTTGTATAGCGCCATTAATGTACATAGCGCTTCACAGTAGTAATACATGTGGTAATCAAATAAATAACAAATAATATTAATAACAGGTCATGGGAATAAATGCTTCAGACATAAACTTAACATTTAGGAAGAGGAGTCCCTGCTCCGAGGAGCTTACAATCTAATTGGTATGTACTAGTGTAGATGAGCAGGGGGTCTCCAGAGCAGAACCACACTGATTTGAGGTCCGGTGACCCACTGCTTCCTGAGATACAGGACCCGTTATGGGGTGCCGGTATCTCCTATGCATTTTATTCCCACGGTCACGTGACGCGAGACATTTAAATGCATATGTGATACCGGCACCCCATAACGGGGCCTGTATCTCGGGAAGATACACATATTGTTGCCCACATATTTCTTATTGTAGATGTACCTTACCGCGAATATCAGTCCAGTTGTTTGGCAGCTGATAATTTGCCAGATGTTAAAGAATCTGGTATCATTCCAGTTATTACAATTCGTACTTGGGTATATATAAACCACATGCCTTGAAATTGTGACGCTTGGTTGAAATCCTGTTGTCAGCTCCTTGTGACCTTTGGCAAGTCACTTTATCTCCCTGTGCCTCAGGCACCAAAAACATAGATTGTATGCTCCACGGGGCAGGGACCCATGCCTACAAAACTTCTATGTACAGTGCTGTGTGCACGGTCAACGCTATGCAAGGGGAATTTGTTTTATTATTATTTAAATGAACCATAGTTTTCTTGGATAAACACATTGCTTCCTTCTAAGTGACTGATCTTTCACATTCTTGGATCTCCTGCTTACCAGCGTAGGTGTTGTTCGTAAACACCTGTCTTAAGTCAGAGTCTTCAAGTAAGATGTACCAGTGTTATTTTAAAATGGTATTAATCTGTTGCCATTGTTTGTCGTATGTGCATATGAATCTTATGATGTGTGAAAAGCGTGAATAAATAAGAGTCATAATCTGAGGATCATTGCAGAATGACAAATAAGTTTATTGCAGTGTACGGTGCACACGCAGAGGAGAGTTTCAAAATAAAACTCTCCCAACGACATGGTGGCATACAGGCCTTATTTATACACAAAATACTAAGCCCACGCCCCCTAAACGAGGTTGCTTGTGCGTCACTACGTAAGCATACAAGATAAACAAAATATGAACATGAACACATCGAGTTAATAACATTATTATGGGATTCATATTAGAAATGAAATGACTCAGCTAATATTCCTTATACGGGTCAGTGACTTTTACTCTACATACGGGACTTCATGGGCACCTCCATCGGAATGCGAGACATGGTGTTATCTATCTTTTATTTTCATAACATTTGCGCTTTTTCTCCCCTCTTCAAGGTCTTTTTGTAGTTAGCTGAACAGCTTAATATCCAAACCTTCAGGAGCCGAAAAGAAAAAAAATGTGTCTTTAAACTAACTTTCATACCAACTTTCATACAGACAATAGACAATATCAGGCACCTAAGATGGATGCTGACTTAAAATGGCGGCTTAGATCCCAGTGCTATTTGTCAGACCTCCCCCCTCCTTACATCATATTCTCACTTTGTCAGATGTTAGGAGGGTGTGTCGTGTCATTCATTTGACCATGTTAATAAGGGTGATGTTATATCCCCTTTCTTGAAACCCATAAAGTTAATACATGGTTTAAGTGATAAAGAATTTAGATTTATGAGAGCCCGGCTTTTTCGTAAACCTATTTTGTATATAACCGCAAAACTTCACACACAAATATGTCAACCCATTACAAGGAGACCTATTATCTCTAGTAATGGGTCTATTGTAGAACAGTTTTCTTTATTTTTAGATCAGTTTATCTATGGTAGAGTGTTATAATAATAATAATAATAGCATGTTCTTGTATAGCGCTGCTAGTTTTTACGTAGCGCTTTACAGAGACATTTTGCAGGCACAGGTCCCTGCCCCGTGGAGCTTACACTCCATGTTTTTGGTGCCTGAGGCACAGGGAGATAAAGTGACTTGCCCAAGGTCACAAGGAGCTGACATCGGGAATTGAACCAGGCTCTTCTGCTTCAAAATCTCAGTGACAGTCAGTGTCTTTACTCACTGAGCTGCTCCTTTTCCCTCTTAGCTTTAAAATGATTTATAAAAAATAGTAAAGATGGAATAGAGAAATTCCAAACAATACCTATTGATGATTTAGTATTCGGATATACAATACATTAGATATTGAATCCTTTCTACACTAACATATCACATTGATTGTATTTGTAAATTATAACATCTAGCTTGCGTGGTCGTACTAAAATGTTACAGTGGATCTTTTTCCGACATTTTTTTTTTATCTCTATACCTGTAAAGGACGCAGCACAAAAAAAGCTTGATAACAAAAGATAAATCAAAGAAAGATGCAGGAAAGAAAAATCTAAACTGAATTTCATTTCAACTTTTTCTACTAATTTTGGGGTTCCGAAAGGTATGATTTATAAGCATTGGCATATAGTTCCAAATGGACCACAGCTTATTTCACTTACTAGAGACATCCCTAGTTTTGTTTTTCTGTAGAAATATGAACATTAGGGACAATGTTACAAAAAGTGTGTTTTACTTCTAGAGAAAAGCGAACCGGGTCAGAATGGGAAAACCAGCCACCCGGGAATGACACGTGCGGTAAATGTGTGCAGTGTTCTTATACGTATAATACTAAAACATTTGCACATCCTTATACAGGGAAACCAATACAAATAAAACCATTTATAAAATGTTCTACAGAAGGTGTAATATATAGGCTAAAATGTGTATACTGCGAGTTTTATATTGGGTTGGGCAGCGAAATCACTAGGGCACAGAATTAGTGAACAAAGGAGTAACAAAGGAGGGAGAGGGAGTAGGTATGATACCTTTGATTGGACCAACAAGTACTTGATATGTTACAAGCTTTCCAACCTCTCCCGACCCTGAGAGGTTGGAAAGCTTGTAACATACCAACCACTTGTTGGTATAGATGGGCCAATTTCTGTAGCGGATTAGGATCCGCAGCGGATCGGCCAGTTCCTTTGGTACACGGGTTTCCGCGGATCAATCTCAAGGGCGATTCGCGTAAACATCAGCGAATGGCAGCAAACGGCTCACACCCTTTACCTGCCCTTCAGCTGCGCCAAAGGCTGTCCGCCGCCTTTGGGGTGATGCAGATGTAGCGGTCATGCAAAATGGCTACAGTCATCTCTCCTGCTGACAGTAAGGCCTGGTAAGTTGTGGGCATGCCAGCAGTAATTATGGAGGTTTGCCCTCACACCCTGGTGGGGTGCCCTGTGTATGGATGGGAGTGGTCACATGCTCTGACTCCATGGTTAGTGATGTCAGAGGTGTGTCAGCTTCCAGAGTGTACATAAGGCACAGCACTGTGTCTAAAAGTTAGTTCTATCTGAGTCCAGTTCTAGTAGTCTTGTGAGTTCTATTCAGTCGGGTTCAAGTGCAAGTTCTAGCAGATGGTTATGTTATAGTAACTGAAGAGGAGACTGTGTCCAGGGACCTGGCACAGGGCAGAGATCCCTGCGGGGATAGGGAATCCCTATTTAAGGAGAACTACACCTTTTAAAGGGAAGCACTGACTGAATATGAGTGGCTAGAAAATCTACTGCGAGGGGCAGCTAGCCCACTCAGGCAATAAAGATGTTCTCAATCAAAAACCCTCTCGTGTACATGTGTGGAGTGAATGTACAGGGAGGAGCACCACCGAGGAGTTCCTCGTCAGGACCATCCCCAAGTGACCAAAGGGACCCTGATGAGGTGGAGGCGCTGCACTGGAACTAGGTAGGTTTCAGCACACTACCTCAGCTGCCTGTCTGGACGGGTTCTCCCCACACACCATCATGTGGGAGACTCAGGAGTCCTGTTGCCAACAGGTGCACCACCAGACACTACCACACTGTAATGGGGACCGGTTAGACCACAGGGGGCCAATGTGAGATTGGGTGGGTCAGGCCGGGCCAGAAAAACCGTTACATTTGGAGGCGAGCTGCTGAGATCAGATCTGTCATCAGGACAGGCTCTAGCTAGGCACACTGGGAAACAGGGAGAGTGTCTGCTGCCACTATGTGCTGCGTAGGGACGGACCTAGGGGTGGTCAGGGGCTGACAGGGTATTGTCAGTTCGCAGGGACGACCTAGGGGCCTGAAAGGAGTGAGGGATCTGGAGCCGGGCTATAGCTGACCGAGTCACTTTGAGGTAGTGCTAGTTGGTAGGACGCCAGAAGGGATAGCCTGTTAACGTGGTCAGGAATCCTGGAGAGGGTCTGCGCTAGGCTGACCAAGAGAGGTAGACGCCCCAAGTACTGCATGGCAGAGCCAGAGTACTCTAGCCCATTCCAGACACTTACCATAGGGAGCACAGACTGGGAGGAAGGAGTTACAGCAGACACTGAGAGAGTGAGCCTAGCCTGAGGTAGTTCAACATGAGTCCAGCCTAGATCAGGTACACATGTGGTGGTGCATCTGATCAATCTTTATTGTACTGGTGTGGTGGCTGCCCCGCAGAGCGGAGCCCCATGTACGATAATTGGTACGAGAGTGTGACAACCCAAGGAATGGAGGATCCGCGTGGTGCGGAGAGCCCAAAATGGCGACCAGAGGCTGATGGGGAAGGCACCCGTGGCGTGCGCCCCACTGAAGAGCAAACTGTCGCTGAGCTGTCTTTAACTAATCTGCTCTGGAGTGGAGCGAAGGCTGTGGCTGCCCCATTTTTGTCCTGTCTGGGACACCGAGGGGCCACCCTTGAAGAGTGTGAAGACATTGTGATAACTGGGGGGGAACCCAGTGAGGAAAGCAACAAACTGACATTTCGGGCTTAAAAGCCAACCAAAATGGCGGTTCCCGCTTGCTAGGGAGACCGCATGGGCCAGTCGCAGAGAAAATGGCTGATGCAGAACTTGCAAAGAGCTGGCCGGGAATGGCGCGAACAGCAGAGCCCCGCCCTGATGGGGGGCATGGCGCGAAAGCTATGGCTGCGCCTTCATGGACAGTGACTCACTCGGCCCCTGTGCTGAGTCAACCGCTTAGTCTATGGGACCCTCCCCTGATTTCCACCAGGGGGAGTGACTTTCAATTATGGCCTGTGGGAATGCACCCACTGGGCCCAGGGACTGATATCCAGACGGCGCCACTACAAGAAGTAGTTCCGGCCGCGGAGGTAACGTGCAAAAAGGAGGGATATTTTGCACGAAAAGCAGCTGCCAGGAGAAGGCGGGAACTAGCCGCGGGCCAAGAATCCCACTCTGAAGAGGAAATTGGCGCGAAAACGCAGACCGCGCCCACCAGGACTGAGAAAGGCGCTGCCTTAATTAAGGGGCATGCTATTCCCCTGTGGGATCCGCCCATAATTGCAACCCCTGGGGGCGGGTTCCAGCTATGCCAGCGGAAGGAGGAGCCGAAGCAGGAAGTGGCTGGCCCAGAAGCTTCTACCGGTCAGTTGCGAGGAACCACTGACCTGGAGAGACCCATACTGAAAGTGGTCCCTACCAAAAGAATGGCCTGCTCCTCCATTGTGGGAACTATGGTCTCCACCCAGCCCTACTCGGTACCCGGCGGGGTACTAGTAGTCAGGGTGGCTAACACCGAGACGGTGGTCGGGCTCTGCCTACAATGCGGGCTGCCCGGAGGCATTGTTAATACGGCGGCACGCTGCCCACAATGCGGGACACTATACTTATGGCCGATGCCAACGTTCATTCCAATTCAATCTGCTGACCCCCCGGGGGATACGGTTAGGCGCTCCGCCGAGTCCCCTGGTGCACTGTGGATCAATCGTGCAAGTCCCGGAGAAAGGGGACTGGAGTCGATAAAATCGGCTGGGTCAGCGGCAACCGAGACCGTCGGGTCACTCCCCGACCGCGCTGAGAAAAGACTATCTCCCCGATCGGTGACCCCTAAGTCAGGGAAGGGGGATTACTCGGATGAGGATCTCCGCGAGCTAGCGGAGGTGAAATCGAGGCCCAGGACAGAAACGGGGAGGACGACACCCCGTAGCGTGAGTAGCAGCCTGGAAAGCAGGGCGTCCCCCGCAGATCGGCGAGCCGAGAGACGGAGTCCCTCCGCCTCAGGACACGGTGGTGACGGGCGAGAGACGCCTACACCCCTGCGGAATGGTAAGAAAAAGCCATTCACTTACCTTGCTCCGGTAGATGGTGTAGCGGAAACAAGGCCGTGCCAGGCCCAAGACGCACGTGCGGAGGAGATACCACTTCCGGTGGAGACGACAGCGGAGCTTCCGGATGTCGTCATCGAGGAAGAGATCCCGCATGGGGGTCCAACCCAAGATGGCGGCGCTTCCGGTTCCGGGGAGGACATCACTTCCGGCGGCGACGGCGGAACCGCTGGGAAAGACGCAGCGACGCTTCGGCGATCGGGGGAAGGTCCCCGATCACCTCAAAGGCCCAGAAGTTGGATGAGCGATCCGAGGACTGAGGAGGGTGAGATATCCTCATTGGACTAGTCTACGGACAGCCGAGAACGGGTCGTAACCCCGTGGGGTCCAATCGCTTGCCCTTATGTCCCATCCCACGCCCTAGATAAAACCCCTGCCCCTGTCACCTGTTCCACGGGATCCCCGCCTAGTCTGGAACTTGTGGACATACCTTTGGGGGGGGAGGAGAGACGGACTGGGGAAAGACAGCGCAGTTGCGCTACGGAGGGCATTTCTCGGGGAGGGGGAGAATTAGGCAAGGCCGCGGTAGGCCGGTGGTTGCCTCCTGTGAACCCCGAACCAGTGAAAAAGGCCCTGGGGTCATCACGGTAGTCTGTACCACGATCGGCACGGACATCGGGGGTATTCTCTGGAGGGGATGAAAGCGATTCAGGGGATTCACATAGGTTCAAGGAACACCGTTGGTGGGCTCCCCTCTTTGAAGGTTATGTGGCCTGGATGGATCGTACGCGATTCCTTATCCGAAGGGAGGAGGTAGTCGATTTTTGGTGGGCCGAGGGAGAATTCACCCCTGAACAGCGAGACAGAGAGCTGCAGGAACGGTGGTATAAGATTGAGCACAGGGAGATAGAGCCCATGGGTCCCAACACACTGTCAGACCCTGTGGATCCTGACGAACCCCTGTCATGGGTGCTACCTGGGAGGGCAGGTAGGGCTGACCTAATTAGGATCAGTAGGGCGGAACGGGCAATAATGGCTCGATACAAGTCTTCCCACGGGTTGGAGTACCCTTATGTCCCTGAACCCCTCATGGAGGAGATAGAAGAGAACAGGGACAGGTGGCTTAGGGAAACCATCGAGATGTACCTAGTCAATAAGGGGAGTGAAGTTACTGGAAGGAGGGCAGAGGACAGAATAGATCACCTGATGCGAGTGTGGAGTATAGGGAGGAATATACACAAACACAGGGTGACCTATAGGCCCGAGAGGGGACTGCCTAGGCACTATCTTGTCACGGTCCTGGACATGGGTGGTAGAGAGGTTAAGAAACCTGACCCGAGCCACTATTATTACGGGGTACTAAGGCATTTTGCGGGCTCGTGGCTGCTGGTCGGGGCGGGCTTGGCGGAATGTACTGTAGACATTTTGTTATGGTATTATGAAAATTTGTATGTGAAGTTAACATAATTATGTCATGTGTTACAGTGCTTCCTGGAAGAAGGCGTACAAATTTAGGTCCCTGCGAGGCCGATGGGATTCACCAGGGGGAGAATGTAGCGGTCATGCAAAATGGCTACAGTCATCTCTCCTGCTGACAGTAAGGCCTGGTAAGTTGTGGGCATGCCAGCAGTAATTATGGAGGTTTGCCCTCACACCCTGGTGGGGTGCCCTGTGTATGGATGGGAGTGGTCACATGCTCTGACTCCATGGTTAGTGATGTCAGAGGTGTGTCAGCTTCCAGAGTGTATATAAGGCACAGCACTGTGTCTAAAAGTTAGTTCTATCTGAGTCCAGTTCTAGTAGTCTTGTGAGTTCTATTCAGTCGGGTTCAAGTGCAAGTTCTAGGAGATGGTTATGTTATAGTAACTGAAGAGGAGACTGTGTCCAGGGACCTGGCACAGGGCAGAGATCCCTGCGGGGATAGGGAATCCCTATTTAAGGAGAACTACACCTTTTAAAGGGAAACACTGACTGAATATGAATGGCTAGAAAATCTACTGCGAGGGGCAGCTAGCCCACTCAGGCAATAAAGATGTTCTCAATCAAAAACCCTCTTGTGTACATGTGTGGAGTGAATGTACAGGGAGGAGCACCACCGAGGAGTTCCTCGTCAGGACCATCCCCAAGTGACCAAAGGGACCCTGATGAGGTGGAGGCGCTGCACTGGAACTAGGTAGGATTCAGCACACTACCTCAGCTGCCTGTCTGGACGGGTCCTCCCCACACACCATCATGCGGGAGACTCAGGAGTCCTGTTGCCAACAGGTGCACCACCAGACACTACCACACTGTAATGGGGACCGGTTAGACCACAGGGGCCAATGTGAGATTGGGTGGGTCAGGCCGGGCCAGAAAAAACGTTACACAGATATACACTGAAGGGGTTCATATTGAATGCCAAAAAAGATGCTGAAAGACCAGTTGTTGATTGAAACACGTGGGAGGTATTTTATTGTTCACCCTTGTATGTTGCAATAAATATTTTTTCATCTTTACTCATCTCTGGGACCACAGTTTTTTCTTTACACTCAGAAGAGAATTGGATCATTTTGGAGTGCCTGGAGCCTGTTTTCTATCCTGTTCAGATTGAATGCAGCTGTGGATTCAAAGTCCTTTGTTTTCCTGGCTCATTAACATCCCAGTGGGTTGGGTTGACATTCCACAAAGTACAAGCAAATGTTAATCCTTAGAACACTGATCCTGTGCAGAGGAGAGCAGCTCATGGGGAGCCCCATCAGGCACCCACCTTTGGGGTGATGCAGATGTACACTGAAGGGGCTTGGAATGAATGCCCGAAGACCCCTTACAGTCTATTCAAGCGAATGGGCCAGAAGGAGTCTACTGGCACCAGAAACTGTCATTTGGAATTTTATTTATTTATTTATAAAATATTTTACCAGGAAGTAATACATTTGAGAGTTACCTCTCGTTTTCAAGTATGTCCTGGGCACAGAGTTAAGACAAATAATACATGGTTACAAATACAGTTACATAAATGAGCAGGGTGTACATTATATACAAGACATTGCATGCACAGTTAAAGATGATAAATATTATGGGCGTATGAAACAGTTACAGACCAGATTAAAATGTGTGACAGCCTTAGATTTGAAAGAACTTAAACTGGTGGTGGATGTGAGAGTCTCTGGTAGGTTGTTCCAGTTTTGGGGTGCACGGAAGGAGAAGGAGGAACGTCCGGAATAGCACCGCTTAGTTAATATTGGCAACAATGCTTCCCGTACTCTATCCGTTTAAATGATAAAAGAGGATGTGAGAGACAGATTACAGCTTGAAAGATAAAGCTGTGTTTAATTGTGCAGTAGATTACAATAATCAGCACGAGTTCTAGAATCTTATGGACTTCTTGCATCATATCGTAGAGCATTAATAGAAAACAGAACATGTTTAGAGTTAATAAGCTTAGTGGGCATTGTTTGTCAAAATGTTAAAATACAAATCCCAGAACTCTGGTCACAGAGAGGGCTATTATCTCCAAACAGCAATCTATTGTTGGGTCAACCAAGATGGGTTGCTAAGAATACTTGTTTTGTTAGAACATTAAAAGATAAGCAAGAATACTTTAATTGTATGCACTAGCTTTTTTTTTTGTACAAATTGAAGCTGAAGGTGACCATTATCTGTACATAATGCCCAGTAGGACTAAAACAGACCTTGAATTAAGGGGGTTATTCATTAAACTGCGATAGTGTTGATCGGGGCCGTATAGCATGGACACTGCCCCTACATTCAATGGAAGTTTTCATGTGATAGTTCCACTGTCACCGTTTCATGAATAACCCCTAAATGTGAGTAACGAAAACTTTATTTTCCTTCTTCTTTTTTTTTTTAGATAACTACTTCCCCTTCCTTTTTCATAATCAATTATACAAACCAGATCGCATAATATAGTCATTTAACAGAAGTAGAAAACAGAAATATACATAGTTCTCAATAAAACTTGAGTATATCTTACAGTATGTTAAAGGGTTAGATGGGCTCATTACCTACCATGTGAGCCTACTGTATTACAGTCATGTCCTAATACCGCGTTGAGCAAACTGGGTGGCGCGAGATTTTTTTTGGGGGGGGGGGGGCGCAGGCGGTTACAGAGATCCTGTGCTCTCCCCCCAGGCATTTAAATTAAATGCCGGGGGACAGCATGAGGCCTCTGCAACCTCTACTAACAGGGATTCTGACGGCTTCAGGACGCGTGACCACGGCTGACATCGCGGGGTCATGTGACGTCACAGTTGCTATGATAACGTGACGTCAAATGATGCCGTGGGTGACGTGATGTCACACAACCCCGCGGCGTCATTTGACGCAGTGCGAGGTAAGGAGGGGGGCGTCCAACGGGAAAGGCAGGGCCCTAATACATATGGAATACATGAATCATTTCTGGCTTCTCATGTCAAGAAGCAAAGACAGGCCTCTGCTTTTTCTTCACAGGGCTCATGAGGCAGAGACATTGTAGTAGCATTGTTTGTGATCCATTTTAATAAACCAACTTGAGAGTTCTTCATTCTGTTCTTCATTTTTGCCCAATAGCCAAACTTCATAGGGTTCTCTATGGACAGCCCAACTTTCCACATGTAACTTCAAGTAGGACATGGAGGGGGACAAGAATAGGTTTCCATGTCAGGATTGCAATATTGTGTGTTTCTTATGCTTAACTAAAGTAACATCACAATCTAGTACAAGCAACACAACCTAAGCTAAATGAAATGAAACACTCAGCTATTGGCCTGAGGTTTGCAAAAAGATTTCATTTGGTCCCTGACATTGTCAATGAGAGAAAGTAGGCAGGAGTGGAAATTAGTGAGAGCAATGCCCAATACAGAGATACAAAGAGCTGGTGTATTGGAACAAGTGGAAAACAGAGAGGATGCAAATCTAGGGGGAAGATGGTGGTACCTATAATTGCTGTTTGCTTGCTTCCTGCGCCCACACTAACGCCAGGGCACTTACTAGTAAACATTGTGAGAAAAGGGACAGCTTTTATTACAGTAAAATGGGACTGCAGTGACAATGCCCCTTGGGATCTGTGGGTTGTCCATGCTGAGCTTCTGTATATAGTTTCTAGGTTATATCTACTGTATTTAATTATTAACTAATATAACTTGGTCACCGCCCAGTGAAAATGAGATACAAAGCACTTTATTTACTCTTTCTGGAGCAATTCGCAATGATCTGTCATCGTCAGGTAACGAGGAGGTCGTTTTTGTTTTACTTTCAGAAACAACCCACTTGAGACTTATATGCTTTAACACCAAGCTAATTGTTAACTAGAAGTCATTTTTAGAACATGACTAATAACTAAAGAGAATTATTTTACTGTCAAGAGAACTGACAAAACATCCAGACGGATATGTATTTGTACCCATGTATTTGTCATTATGTCATATCATTTTTCACCATGTATTTGTCATCATAACTCTGTGCTCAGGACATACTTGAAAACGAGAGGTAGCTCTCATTGTATTACTTCCTGGTAAAACATTTTATAAATAAATAAATATGAAAAACAGCAATAAATGGGCTTATACTGTAATATACAAAGTCACATATCATGTGTTTAGGGTACACTTGCACGAAGCAAAAGGAAAAAGCAGGCACTAATACTCAGGAAAGCAAAAAACAAAAAATTAAATGAAATCCAAGAGAGCGTGTGCCCATAAAAACGAATGATTTAATGGATACTACAAATAAATACAGCTACATTACGGGGTACACAGACCCCCACCAACGCGTTTCGAGCATGAGCTCTTTCTCAAGGTGACTAACTAAAGTACTCACCAGTCTGCTTAAGTACCCATGAGGCGCGCTGCTGTCCATTCGTCGTTCACTTCCTGAAACTCTCAGGAGTGACGCGAACGTAATGACGTCAGCGCGTGCCGTGGGCAATACAAAATATCACAACTTTATCGACAAAAAACATTTATCGTTTAAAACACTAGCTATATGTGAAACAAACATACGAATACTCGGTAGAACTTCCAGTGATGAAGGAACACTAAGAAAAAGGATACGAACTTAAAAAGAAACATCATAATTAAATGAAAATATCCATTAAAAGAAAGGAAATAACTATCAAGTGGATAGACTAGTTGACCAACGTTATAATATATATAAGCACATTAGTATAACTTGATGACCATAATGAATATGTTTATACATTTATAAAGCGTCAATATCCACTTGGAAAAAAAAAAGAATTGTATAATAAGCTGTATAGTCAGGGAATGAAAAACTAGAATTGACCGATTTGTATAATAATAAAATTATAAGAACAAATAAGTGCATCAGTTAATTATAGATAGTACAAGCTGAGAGACCCGGCGTTGCCCGGGAGTTAAATTTCCCGCTAGAAAAAGGGGGGAGGGGAAGAAGGGGGGAGGGGAAGAAGGGGGGGAGGGGGGAGGGACAGTGGACAGGAGGAGGGGAGGGGGTGAGGGACAGTGGACAGGAGGAGGGGAGGGGGAGGGACAGTGGACAGGAGGAGGGGAGGGGGGAGGGACAGTGGACAGGAGGAGGGGAGGGGGAGGGACAGTGGACAGGAGGAGGGGAGGGACAGTGGACAGCAGGAGGGGAGGGGGGAGGGACAGTGGACAGGAGGAGGGGAGGGGGGGAGGGACAGTGGACAGGAGGAGGGGAGGGGGGAGGGACAGTGGACAGGAGATGGGGAGGGGGGAGGGACAGTGGACAGGAGGAGGGGAGGGGGGAGGGACAGTGGACAGGAGGAGGGGAGGGGGAGGGACAGTGGACAGGAGGAGGGGAGGGGGGAGGGACAGTGGACAGGAGGAGGGGGGGACAGTGGACAGGAGGAGGGGGGGAACAGTGGACAGGAGGAGGGGGGGACAGTGAACAGGGGGAGGGGTTGACAGTGGATGGGAGGGGGGAGACAGTGGATGGGAGGGGGGGACAGTGGACAGGAGGGGGGGACAGTGGACAGGAGGGGGGGACAGTGGACGGGAGGGGGGGGACAGTGGACTGGAGGGGGGGGACAGTGGACGGGAGGGGGGGACAGTGGACGGGAGGGGGGGGACAGTGGACAGGAGGGGGGGCAGTGGACAGGAGGGGGGGGCAGTGGACAGGAGGGGGGGCACACACACTCACACACAGTGTCACACACACACACAGTGTAACACACACACACACAGTGTGTCCCCCCCACACTCACACACACAGTGTCACACACACACACACACACACACACACAGTGTCACACACACACACACACACACACACACACACAGACACATACACAGTGTCACACACACAGTGTCCCCCCCACACACAGTGTCCCCCCCCACACACACAGTGTCCCTCCCCCCCACACACACACACACAGTGACACACACACAGTGACACACACACACACAGTGAGACACACACACACACGTCACCTCTCCTTCCGGCCGCCGTCATCTTAGTTAGTCCGCGAGGGAGGAAGGGGGTCCTTCCGGGCGCCGCCATCTTAGGTGCCGCGTGGCAGGTGCAGGCTGCCTGGCCACTGCCTGTCGGAGCACCGGGGGGGAGCTGAGCGGAGCACCGGGGGGGAGCAGAGCGGAGCACCGGGGGGGAGCTGAGCAGAGCACCAGGGGGGAGCTGAGCGGAGCACCGGGGGGAGACACGGGGAGAGGAGGAGGTGCGCGCAGGTCACGATGACTTGGATTTCAGGCTGATGTTCGGGGAGGAAGAGGCGGAGCCTCCGGGACCGGCGGGTAAGAGACCGGGAGATGTGCTGCTAACACTGTGAGCCCCACAACACCCCCCCCCCCCCCTCCTACCGTGTGTGTCTGTGTGGCTGTGTGTGTCTGTGTGTGTCTGTGTGTGTCTGTGTGTGTCTCTGTGTGTCTCTGTGTGTCTCTGTGTGTCTCTGTGTGTCTCTGTGTGTCTCTGTGTGTCTCTGTGTGTCCTTTGGCCCGTCACTCCGCCTCAGGCCAATGAGAGGTGTGCGGGGGCGGGCGGGCCAAGGGACCAATGAGATTTCCCCTAGGGACAGAGGCCATGCAGACAGGCATACAGTGCTTTCACAAATATAGTATAAGATAATAAGATGATTTAAATCAATCAATCTACTGTTGGGTTGAAAAACCAAATGCTTAAACAAAAATTATTTAAACATTAATAATAAGAATATATGAATGAGAAAATAATGAACAATAGTAACACACATAAAATAAATATAAATGGGGACAATGTGCAAAATGAGGGATATAGGTATAGAATTTGGGTGGGATTAAATATGGACATCCATAAAATATGGATATAAATTGACTAATACCATAAGGAATAATCAATGATCATAAAACATCCCTTTCAGGATTAAACCTGCACGAAATGTAGGACACCTCCCAAAAGCATGGGAAAATAGGACAACAGTTTGAGTAAATTGATCAATACAAATAAACTGTTATCCTATTTTCCCATGCTTTTGGGAGGTGTCCTACATTTCGTGCAGGTTTAATCCTGAAAGGGATGTTTTATGGTCATTGATTATTCCTTATGGTATTAGTCAATTTATATCCATATTTTATGGATGTCCATATTTAATCTCACCCAAATTCTATACCATATCCCTCATATTGCACATTGTCCCCATTTACATTTATTTTATGTGTGTTACTATTATTCATTATTTTCTCATTCATATATTCTTATTATTAATGTTTAAATAATTTTTGTTTAAGGATTTGGTTTTTCAACCCAACAGCAGATTGATTGATTTATATCATCTTATTATACTATCTATAATTAACTGATACACTTATTTGTTCTTATAATTTTATTATTATACAAATCGGGTCAATTCTAGTTTTTTCATTCCCTGACAGCTTATTATACAATTCTTTTTTTTCAAGTGTATATTGACGCTTTATAAATGTATATACATATTCATTATGGTCATCAAGTTATACTAATGTGCTTATATATATTATAACGTTGGTCAACTAGTCTATCCACTTGATAGGTATTTTCTTTCTTTTAATGGACATTTTCATTTTATTATGATGTTTCTTTTTAAGTTCGTATTTTTTTTTTTAGTGTTCCTTCATCACTGGAAGTTATACCGAGTATTCGTATGTTTGTTTCACATATAGCTAGTGTTTTAAACGATAAATGTTTTTTGTCAATAAAGTTGTGATATTTTGTATTGCCCACGGCACGCGCTGACGTCATTACGTTCGCGTCACTCCTGAGAGTTTCAGGAAGTGAACGACGAATGGACAGCAGCGCGCCTCATGGGTACTTAAGCAGACTGGTGAGAACTTTAGTTAGTCACCTTGAGAAAGAGCTCACGCTCGAAACGCGTTGGTGGAGGTCTGTGTACCCCATAATGTAGCTGTATTTATTTGTAGTATCCATTAAATCATTCGTTTTTATGGGCACACGCTCTCTTGGATTTCATTTAATTATTTTTTTTTTTGCTTTCCTGAGTATTAGTGCCTGTTTTTTCCTTTTGCTTCGTGTCATATTATCCAGAAAAAACGGAAGAACACTCCCTGCTGTGAAAGAAGAAGATTGGACAGCCAAAAGGATATCACCAACTCTAACGTGAGCTATTTTATATCACACGCATATTCTCCATTCTGACACTAAATGCTGGGACACTTTATTGTGTGGCCCCTTACTACATTGCTCGTGGGGGCCCTAGCCCACTAGTCAGATTACAAAGGAGTAGTGATCAATAAACGATTGTTCCATGTTCTATGGGTTGGCTATCCCTTATTCATTATCCAGGGAGTTCCACTTCAGGAATCATTATATAAATTCAGCGAATTTTATATTTTTTGTATAACATACTTTGAGGCTTTTTTTTTTTTAGAGCACCACACATTTTTGCCATTTTCTTTATAGGGTACACTTGCAGCACATGCACTGCATTGGTGATTATGTTGTGGATCCTTGGCTTGAAGCCTTAATTAGGTCCGTGAATTGTCACCAATTGCAAGTTAGTCCTAATCTTTGGGAGTGCTTTGCTTCTGAAAGTCAGTCCCAAACCTTGGGTGTGTGATTCACTCACTGGAAGCCAGTCTCAGTCATTGAAGGAGAATCCCTCATCAGAGTCACCATCTTGAGGAGAGAGTCTTTTTCACTGGAAGCACTACCACTGATCGAGGTGACAGTCAATAAGTGCTTTTCTTTAGCATTATGTCACATGTTTGGAAAGCTGTTTCACTCACATTTTGGATGAATCTTACTAATTGTAAAGCAGTCTTGCTCACTAGGGATAACACACTGAATGAACATCAGTCTCACTTACAGTATTGGAGTTAGTCTCAGTCATTGAAAGGCTGTCACTTATTAGTGTGTCTCACTCAGGATAGAGTTTTACTTATTGGATGATGGGTGGTACTGGAGTAAGCCTTACTCATTAGAAGGAAGTCTTACTAAATGGAGGGAGTTTCACCAATGGAATGCAGTTTCACATGTTGGAGTCTCAGTTTACGTAAAACATCCCTACAGTCCTTTAAGTACGATGGCAAACTGGTGACATAGGGTCTAAGGATTGTATCCACATACTGACTAACTTTCTCGGTGAGGTTACCCATACCCGATACTATGGGTCTACCGGGTGGTGGATTTTTGTTTTTGTGGATTTTGGGAAGTGAATAAAAGGTAGCTAGCCTTGGTGTAAACTACGTAAACTAGAAGGGGATACTATTGACGATAATACCCTGTTGGTATCCTTAGACGTAGAAAGTCTTTACTCCAGCATTCTGCATGATACAGGTATACAGGCAACCCAATATTATCTGAACATGAGGGGCGCCTATTTTCAGAAACACAATGAGTTAGTAACAAAACTACTCCGATTTGTTCTCACAAGGAATTTCTTTATTTTCAATAACAAACTTTACCACCAGACCCAGGGTACAGCGATGGAGACTACATGTGCCCCATCATATGCGAATCTGTACCTGGGCTGGTGGGAAGCAGATATGGTATTCTCTGAACAGTATGAGAAATATACTGTAAACATTATTATGTGGCTAAGATATATCGATGATGTGCTGTTACTATGGCACGGAGATGAAAAAATCCTCCAAGAATTTATTGGAATCCTGAATAAAAACCAGATCAATTTACGACTTACTCTTGAATAAAATCCAAATGAGATCAATTTTTTGGATTTAAAAATTCAGAGAGGTCCGAAGAATGAGTTACAAACCACCATTCATCGCAAAGAAACAGCCACTAACAGCCTTCTTTTGGCTAGCAGCCACCACCCGAAGAATCTAATTCGAGGAATACCAGTGGGACAATTTCTGCGGTTACGCAGAAACTGTTCATCTATGGAGTCTTTCGAAGTTGAAGCCAGTAAAATGAAAGAACGGTTCCTAAAACGAGGTTACTCTAACACAATAGTGAGATGAGCCTACAGACGAGCTAAATCTACACCTAGACACCAGCTCCTACAGGATAAGGATCCATATAACCAAAGTAAACTAATACGGGTTATTGGCACCTTCAATTCCCAATGGCAGAATATAACCTCTATCTTTAGAAAACACTGGCACATTCGAACTGCAGACCCGGTCCTCCAACAAGTTCTAAAACCCTACCCCAATATTACCAGCAGGCGCCCAGAAAATTGAAGGGATATCTTGACACATAGTCACTATGACGAACCAATTAGTGCTACATGGCTACTGGCAAGACCCGCTGGCACATATAAATGCTCACAATGCCGAGCATGTAACCATGTTAAAATTACCAAGAATTTTAAAAATTGGGATGACACAAAAACATTTACTATTAGAACATTTATAAATTGTAAGACCATTGGTGTAATTTATCAAATAGAATGCTCCTGTAAGAAAAAATACATTGGTAAAACCAAAAGGCAATTTAAAAAGAGAATTTTAGAACACCTTGGCGATATCAGAAATAAACTTGATAAACCTGTTACACGCCACGTACAAGAGCATCACAATGGCGACCCCAATGTCCTTAAATTTCTTGGCATAGATCATCCTATTCTGGGCATCAGAGGGGGTGACTGGGACCAATTACTTTTGCGCAGAGAGGCAAGGTGGATCTACAATTTAGGAACCTCATCTCCACAGGGACTTAATGAAGGTTTACTCTTAAACTCCTTAATTTAATTCCACCCACCTTCTAGCCATCATGTATATTCATTATATTGCTTTGTTGTGTTTTTTTACTGACATAGCAACTATGCATACAAGCTTAGCAGAAATGGCACTACAGCGCTATATAAAGTCTCTGTTTTGGTTTTATTCCTATAAGGATTCAAGGAGGGTTAATTTGTCAACTTCTTTTACCTTTAGCCACAAAGTTTACAAGGCAAGTTACTTTATAACTCACACAGCAATATTGTATTCTCTTGCACCAATACGTTGAGTAGCTATGGCAGTGCAGTGCTACATTAAGTCCCTGCCTCCATACACACGGAATGTAACCAACGTGAGTAATGTGACGTCATGTTATACTGACAAGAATACCATATCAACCAACCACAGACGTCCTTTCACCAAGCGCAACAGTCAATCGGTGCAACGCATTGTATATAAATAGATCTGATAGGGTCGCGCTTACCTTCAGCCCAGGAGTCTTGACAAAGCGGTAACGTGAAACGATCGTCGACTGGGCTCTTTTTAATTTTAACTTTGGTAGTGTCAGCTTTGACTTACATCAACAGTGGTGGATATTACTTTACTTTATGGCTGCGATATTGAGGTGAATGGCTCTGAACACCATCAGTATAGTCTTCTAATCGGTGTAGCATTCACTTCCGATACTTACCAAGGAGATCAGGAGCGGGAATCACCCCTGTGTGCAATAATGTCCAACAGGGCAAACAGCTGACACGCTGGTAGTAACAGAGATCTGGTACTCGTTACTATCACGGCTATATCAGCATTACGCTGCTACTTGACTATACCCCATATGCTAATTGAAATCATGGAGATTCGGAGCATGGTTCATCATACAGCTTATTTTGGCTGCACTTCCTTATAGGGAGGATAGGCAGCATAGCTGCAGTTGATTTGCCCTCTATTTTGTGCAGCCAAGCTGTGTTACTCTGATTCAGAGAAAGATTAGAACACCCCATCATCATAGCATACATTGCTGATCCAGGCTATATTATATAGCCTTTGATGAGATATATTATTCGCAGCCTCACACCACTATATTCCTCTCCCTGGCCATGGGGGAATATAATTACCTATCTATACTTAATTCAAGCAACTAGACACTGACATTCCTAGACTGACAATAGGGGTCTATCTAATGGTAGCAACCCGCTACAACTGGCATAGTTCCAGTCACTTGACACATTGTGTCATCGCTACTACTGGCATAGTTCCAGTCATCTGACATATTGTGTCAAGATCAATTTTTATTCCTTTTCATGCACCATTTATTTTAATAATGAACCTGAATAAAGATAATTTTAAGTCTAACATTCATCACCAGTGATAATTGAATGCTAATTTAACTGAGTTCTTTCTCTTTTGGTTCACTGTCAATACAATTCTCAGTCAAGCACCTTATTCACATTATTATACACTTACCTTCTAGCTGAGCAGAGGTTCATTTACCTTCCCTATGCCTCCCCCTTCCTTCCTACAGTACATATTCCCACAAGGGAACACTACACCAGGCATCCTAACCTATCCCTGGGACTGCTCAGTCAAGCCCCCGCTCCGCCTCTTGCTCCCATTGGTTCTCCGGCATTTATAGTTCCTGTCTGCCCTCTCCTTCCTCGCTCTGCATAGTTTTCCTGTGGCTCTTGTAGAATGGAGGTCTATGCCTGGCTCTCTTTTGTATTGCAGCTCTCGCTCCAATCCCTGCCCTCGTTTGATACCCTTGGATTTGATCTCGGCTCTCGTTAGACTTCGTGTACCTCGCTACTCCCTGGACTCGGCTTTGGACCTCACTACACTACTCTCTCCTGCCCCTGACCTACGGCTTTCGGATCTTTACCCTCGGACCTCTGGCACCCCGGACGCGGCAAGTATCAGGCTAACCCTTTCTCACCAGGCCCGGCAACGCATCATACCACACTCCGGGCACGCCCTCACTGCTGTGGGTGCGTGTTATACCCTTACGCACCTCAGTATTGGGGACTGGCCAGGTCTGCGGGCAGTCAAGCGTTACAGGCATCTTTGGATTGTCTGTGTTGATGTTCCCTATAGCTTTCAGGTCTCTGTGAAAACGAGATACAAAGCTTTGTATGCACTCTTTCTGGAGCTACTACCAATGATCTAACATCGTCAGATAACAAGCGTAGTTTTGGGTTGAACTTGAGAAACAACCCACTGGGGCTTTATATGGTTTAACAGTAAAAAGTGGTAAGAGCAAGAAAGTTAAAAACTGCTTGGTGTGAAGGACAAGTAAATGTTGTATGGGCGACCACCAAAGGGGATTGATGCTTTATGGCACCAGCCCCTAATTGGAGTATTTTGGTTCAGAAACCAAGACCAGATCTCCATGACCTTGGGCTGGTCACTTTATTAGTTGACACCTTTTCGGAACAAGGATTCAAGACATCGGTAGGTACTACGTTATACACAGCACTACTCTAACATACCGGACTTCATGGACTACCATCAATATTTAAAAATACATTTATATTAAAAGCATACTAGCAATAACAACACACAGGGAATACAGATGAAATACAAGGATAATAGTACTAAATCAATATAAGCACTGCTAGAAGGGGATGGTGGCCAAAAGGACTTTTTAATTAAACTTTGAGATTAAGAAAGATAGTAGGATTAAATGTAAGAGCAATAGAGATATTGATTTGTAGTACAGAAGATAGGTGAATCCATTGGGGAAAAGGTGTTGAGTTGCTGCTAATGTTTTTTAGGATACGGCATTAGACCAAATAAAGCCAGTACGGCCAATAAACCATACCATTTTATCAGCTGCATAAGCTCATGGCGCCACTATATTCGTAAACTGACTTTATAGCCGTTTTATAGCCACACAGGTTACATTTCACGTACTGTGCAGAGAGACATTCTTTGCTAGTCCACATTACAAGCTCATTAACATTCGGTTCTGACGAAGGTCCCCAACAACAGCCACACTTTGTTTTGGTTCAAAACAAACTCGGGGAGATTTTATGAAGCAGAAGTCAATTGTGTGTTTTATAATTACACTGTATTTATATGCAGTGCTGAGAATGTATCACGGAACACTGAACAACACAACTACAATGTGGGATATGTAACAAATATATATGTAGATATTATATATAATGGGGTAGGCACTTGTAGAGTCACACAAATAAACAAACTCATATTCACTATTATGATAAGCACAGAAGAGGGGTGTAGTATTTATTATTGCACTTTAGCAGCTAGGGGAGCAGGGAGAAGCTACAATTCACACCAGCAACATCTCCACTCATTCTGCACTGTGGAGAGAGGGAGAGGGGGCTGCAAGAGTAGCCAGCAGGTAGGGGCTACAGGTGAATGCCGCTGGACTGTCTGTTGCTCACCAATGGGCCGCTAAAGCAATGTATCAATGTACTTTGCTGTTCCTTTTAAGTTAGCCATGTGGGGGAGTTGATAACAACTGCTGAACAGGTAAATTGCCCAAAGCCTTTCACAAGGGTGATTTAGAAGTAGCCCAGTTGACAGCAGCCATATTGTTTTATCCCAGCTTGGTGGGGACTTTGAGAATCTGTGATCAAAAAGGAAAGCCTTGTATTTGTTTAGTAAGGTTATCCTAGGACTTCGTATGGTTTTATTTATCAAAGCACATTGTAAAAAAATAAAAATACAAGTAGGGATAATTGCCCTTTTAAAGTGCAATCTAACCAAGATTATGAAAAAGCAAGATTTGAAAACAAATGTAATTGTTTTTCTTATATCATGTTTTGAGCCAACAGTTGTGTATCTTTCCATGTGAATTAAAGAACCAATCCTCCCTTGGACCAAAGTGAACTAATGGCGGTGACATCGGGTGGGGCTGGTGCCTTTGTTACGAACACCTGACAAGTATTTTTAACTCTTCTTTTTTTTTGTGTAACTCAAATTTGATTGAAGTTTAATACATTAAACATACACATCAAAATACATAATTTGGGGCAAAATAAAATTGGGGGGGGAACACATTTAGGGATGGGAGGGTTGGGCTGGGGGGCATAGTTACATTTCTACATTCACTTATACCTACATCCACAACCTCTGCACAGCCTTGGTCCAATATTGGAAAAGTTGTAACTGAATATCAGCTCTAAGGTTGGTAGCATGTATAATAATCCGCAATAAAATAACGTAAAGTTGGAGCTAGATCTGAGTATTAATTGCAATGCCAGGAGATGGGGAGACGTGAACATGGGTACTGATAAAGCTGGGTACTTACAGGGGGCGGGTGGACCCCACCGAACTGTGTATCCCCATCAGTGCTTATGTAAATCTTCTTACCCAGTCTCTCCCAGCCGGCTGCGGTGTGGAGCCACACGCTCACTAGGTAACACCGCCTCCCCTCTCCTTCCACACTGCTGATCCAGGTGAGTCGAAGAATACAGGCTCACTTTCTGAAGCTCCCGGTGGTGTCCGTCGATCAACGTGAATTGAAGCAAAAAGAGGGGGGGGAAATCGAGATGACTGCCGCTCCAGTAGAAAAAAGTATCAGGAACTCACCAGATGAACAGAAATAAAATGTTCTTAATTGACCTACATAAAATTGGACATAGATAGATCAGAACTCCTCCTCCCACGCGTTTCACGCCCACTATGGTGCTTTGTCAAGGGCCACTTTATAATATGATAACAAGCAAGGTACAGTACTACTAAACCTCCTGCCAATGTTGGTCTTTCAAGAATCCTTCCCTTAATTTTTAATTCCTTTTTAAAGTCATTTTATAAACACGGTGAGCTAACACTTGGTAGGGGTTTCATTTCCTCTGGCTATACTCCCAGGGTGTTCAACAAGAGTGTGCACAGGCAATATTCCTGCTCTCTCCCTTTACCGGCTCCCTGATAAGGACAGGGTGGGAAATGTAAACAAAACACTCCCCATTCACCCTACGAAATGCTTTTATCACAATTACATTTGTTTAAGTAAGTCCATTTGATTGCTACATTCTTTACAATAGGTTGTTTTTGTCCCGCTGTATACAGTACAGTACATATTATTTCCAGTGCTTCCTAAAACCTTAGACAGATAAGCCTAGACAGAGAGCCCAGACAGATAAGGCGTGGGGTGAAGGAGATAGAGGGAGCTTTCGCTGGGTAAACACTTACTAAAGAGGGTGAAACTGTAAGGATTCTGCTGGATCTGTGCCGGGTTTTGCTGCGGTTCGGGTTTTCCAAATCACCTGCCCTTTCTGCTCAGTGTGGCCATTTTCGGTACTGGCAGCCTGCAATATAAGGCTGCCGTTCATAGTGGGAGTCGCCGAGCAAGGTTCTACATTTGCAGTTCCTGTTTGTCTATGCTTTCACGCCTTACCCTTTCGTCTGTTTGGATTTCCAAGTTGCTGACTACGGACCGTGACCCCGACCTCGCTGCTTTCTGCCTGCCCTGACCATTTGCCTGTTTACTGGACTTTGCACCACTGCCGCCAGCCCTGACCTCTGCCTACTTACCGACTACGGATACTGTTACAGGACTCTGTCCCTGGGCCATGGTCGGTTTATTTGCATCCCTACCTCAGCCCTGTGGGTCCACTTCCTGATTTGAGACAAGCACCGTCACATTTTGCTTAGCCAAACATGGACCCCGCTGAGGTAGCCCAAGCCGTATCTCTCCAAGGGGAACTACTCGGAGATCATGAGACACATCTCACCCAGCAAAACCAACAGATGGCACTCATTTCTAGCTGACTTTAGGACATTATCATCTGGCTGGATACATTCCAGGTTGGTTCTACCCCTGCAGGACCATTGCTGGCAACACCTCTGGCGCCAGCTCTGTCCTCCCCTATGCCCAGGGAACTTGACTTGTAGAGGATTTTTGAATCAATGTTCTGCACCCATCGATCCAGGGTAGCCTACGTCATTTCCCTACTGACAGAGGAGGCTTTGGTCTGGGCCTCTCCTCTCTGAGAAAAGGAATCCCAACTGGTTAACGACACCGCTACTATTCTCCAAGCATTTTAAAAAAGTTTTTGACGCTCCTGGTCGTGAGTCTTCTGCTTTTGCTTCGCTCCTTCAAATCCGGCAAGGAACCCGTACTGTGGGCCAGTATGCCATTGTATTCCGAACCCTTGCTACGGAGACGGGCTGGAATAATGAAGCTCTGCTGGCAGCCTTTTGGCAGGAACTTTCTAAGGGTTTAAAGGACGAACTGACTTGCCGGGAACCCCCAAAGATCTGGAGGAATTAATTGCTCTTTGTATCCGAATGGATCTCCAAATGTGAGAACCACAGACCAAGCAAAACCGATCCTCAAAAACCCCAATTATTTGGCTTGCCCCCCACTTTCAAACCCCTCTTTCTACACCTCTCTCTGAGGAGGAACCGATGCAAGTAGGTGATAACAAATTACCTGATCAGGAGAGAACACGGAGACGTGCCAGGGGGCTGTGTCTGTACTGTGAGCTCAAAGGTCATTTTGCCCAAAATTGGGAAACTCCAGTGCCCAGTGAAAATAGAGAAATATTCTCTGGGCATTTCTTCTATTCCTTCTCCATCACAACCTTAATGGCTGCTCCTCCGGTTTCACTCTCCTGGGGACCAGCCTCCATTTTAACTCAGGCTTTTGTGGATTCAGGAGCTGCAGGAAATTTTATTGACCACGCATTTGTGGAACTCCACTCCCTTCCTCTCTGTACCAGGCAGATTCCGTTAGCAGTAGTGGCCATTGATGGAAGGCCTCTGATACCTGGGACCATCCCCCTCGACACTAATCCTTTGCTGGTTACGGTTAGGGGCACTTCACAAAGAGACACTGTCATTCTATGTTATTTGCTCCCCCTCAATTCCAGTGGTCCAAGGACTTCCCTGGCTGTGGCACCACAACCCCAAGATCGATTGGCCGACCAATCAAGTGACAGCCTGGGGACAACTTTGCCATGGATCTTGTCTTCCGGTGTCTTGCACTATCTCCGAAGTTTGCCTACCTACTGAGACTTCTTCATCGTGCCTTCCAGGTTCTTATCAGGAGTTTGCCGATGTATTAGATAAAAAGCAGGCAGAAGATCTGCTCCCAGGGGCCATCCCTCCTCGACGACACACGTAACCCTTTTAAGGAACCAAAAACCCAGGCTATGCAGGAATACATTTCGAAGAACCTTCAGCATGGGTTTATTTGCAAATCAAGTTCTCCTGCTGCTGCAGGTTTCTTCATCATTTCCAAAAAAGACGGTTCTCTCAGGACATGTATTGACTACAGAGGCCTAAATAAAATCACTGTAAAAAAAAAAATCAGTATCCTCTACCCCTGATTCCTGAACTGTTCAACCGCTTACGCAAGGCTACAATCTTCACCAAACTGAATCTTCGAGGAGCTTACAATTTAATTCGGATCAGAGAGGGTGATGAGTGGAAGACAGCCTTTAATACCCGTGATGGCCACAACGAATATCTAGTCATGCCATTTGGCTTATGCAACACGCCGGCCGTATTTCAAAATTCCAAACTTTCATCAACCATTTGACCAACCATTTGACCAATTTCACATGGTATATCTGGATGATATCCTTATTTTTTCCAGTTCTTTGTCCGAACATCAGACACAGCTTAGACTGGTCCTCCAAAGATTCGGGACCACTCCCTCTTTGCCAAGCTCGAGAAATGCCAGTTCAAACAGAATATTTACTTGCTTGGGTATTTCCTCTCTTCCCTTGGCTTTGAGATCGATCGTACAAAAGTATCAGCAGTGCTGGATTGGCCTTTACCGACAGGCCTCAAACCAACTCAACGATTTCTTGGGTTTGCCAACTACTACCGATGTTTTATCATGAACTTCTCCAATGTGGTTGCACCCATTACGGCTATAACTAAGAAAGGGGTGAACCCTAAGATATGGCCCTCTGAGGCTCTTCTAGCTTTTGAGAAGCTCAAGTCCGCCTTTTCGTCCACACCTGTGCTGATCCATCCAGATTCTATGAAACCCTTCGTCCTTTAAGTGGACGCATCTGATCTGGCAGCCAGAGCCGTTCTTTTCCAAAAATAGGAATTTCGTGGGAAACTCTACCCTTGTGCCTTCTTTTAAAAAAAAAAAATTCTGCCGCAGAAAGAAATTATGATGCTGGAAATCGGGAACTTCTGGTCCTGAAAATGACTCTAGAAGAATGGAGACATTTGCTTAAGGGGGCAACTTCTCCAATCCCAATCCTTACAGATTACAAGAACCTCGAATATATTGAAGGAGCAAAAAGACTTGGGATGCGTCTGGCATCTTCTTCACTTGAATCCAAGATCCAAGAACGTCAAAGCAGATGCTCTATCAAGGCAATTCTCCCCAGACGACGCCAAGGAGATAGAGCAGGGGCCCATCATTCCATCTTCTCAGATAATTTCTGCAGTTTCTTCTTCCCTCCTGCAACAGATTTCACAGACCCAGGCAGAAGATCCCAGGTCAACGTCCACTTGTTCATCCAAACTATTTGTTCCCCCCAATTCCGAAGTGAGGTGTTGCAATGGGGTCATAATTCCAAAATAGCTGGCCACCTAGGAGTTAGGAAGACGTGATTTCCTTGAACTAATCTTTTGGTGGCCAGAGATCTGCAAAGACGTGAAGGAGTGTTTGGCAGCCTGTGTTGTATGCACTTAGACTAAAGTGCCAAGAACGTTGCCCGGTGGATTGCTCCAGCCCTTGCCAGTTCCCACCCACCCGTGGACCCACCTTTCCATGGATTTTATTGTGGAGCTGCCTCCCTCCAGGGGCATGACTACCATTCTGGTAGTGGTCAATCTATTCACACAACAGGCCCATTTTGTTCCTCTCAGGAAGCTACCCACAGCCTCTGAACTATTAGAGATCTTTATTAAGAAGATATTCGCCTCCATGGAGTTCCGATGGATATAGTCTCGGACTGCAGATCCCAATTCGTCTCCCGATTTTGGAAAGCCTTCTGCCAAAGAATGGGTATCTCCCTACATTTCTCTTCTTCCTACCATCCCCAGTCCAATGGTTTCACGGAAAGGGCCAACCAGTCTTAGAACAATTCCTCCGCTTCTTTGTTTCTGAGCTACAGGACGACTGGGTTCATCTGCTGCCATGGGCCGAGATTTCCCGCAATTCCATGAAGCACGATTCAACACTGAAACCACCGTTCTTTTGTTCCTATGGGTACCATCCTGCTGCCTTTTCTCCTTGCAGTCCCCTCTCCTTAGTTCCTGCAGTGGATGACAAAATCCAAGAACTCAAATTACTCAGGAAAAAAATCCAGTACAATCTGACCAAAGCCGCTCTCCAGCAAAAAACCCAGGCGGATAAACGTCGACGACCACCACCCCCGTTTCAAGTGGGAGATCAGGTATGGCTGGCTCCAAAAAATATCCGCTTGAAACAGCCTTCCTCCAAACTCGGCCCAAGTTCATTGGACCTTACAAAATCCTGAAACAGGTCAACACGGTGGCGTTCAAACTGGAACTTCCGGATATCTTAAGAATACCTCCAGTGTTCCATGTCTCCCTCCTCAAGCTGTTCGTCCAGAACACTTTTCTCCTCCTACCCTCCCTCCTCCTAGACCGTTCTTAGTGGATGGCCAGGAGGAATTTGAAGTAAGCCAAATACTGGATTCCCGTAGATCCCATGGCGGGCTACAGTACTTGGCCCATTGGAAGGGTTATGGACCAGAGGAAAACTTCATGGATGAAATTCAGGGATGTCCATGCTCCCAACCTGGTCCGGGCGCTTCATCGGAAATTCCCTGCCAAACCGGCTTAGATCGCCCGGAGGTCTCTCCTCAAGATGGGGGTACTGTAAGGATTCTGCTTGATCCGTGTCGGGTTTTGCTGTGGATCGGGTGTTCCAACTCACCTGACCTTTCTGCTCACTGTGGCCATTTTGGGTACTGGCAGCCTGCTATATAAGGCTGCAGTTCCTAGTGGGAGTCACCGAGCAAGGTTCTACGTTTTCAGTTCCTGTTTTTCGACGCTGTCACGCCTTACCCTTTCATCTGTTTGGATTCCCCAGTTGCTGACCCCGACCTCACTTTTTTCTGCCGGCCCTGACCATTTACCTGTTTACAGAACTTTACAGCACTGCCGCCAGCCCTGACCTCTCCCGGCTTATCGACTACGGATACTCTTACAGGACTCGTCTGGTTTATTTGCATCAATACCTCAGCCCTGCGGGTCCGCTTCCTGATTTGAGACGAGCACCGTCACAGAAACTAGACTAGAGGGAGTAGTAAAAGGAAATCAAATCCCAGTTTTCATTTACCATGTCTACAAAATAACTTTGAAAATTACTTAACGACTGTCTACTACAGATTTCTGGGCAAATGTAAAAAGAAAACGTCCATTTATAGTAATCTCATCCTTGGGCTGGTAGGAATCCAGTCCCAGTATTATGGATTACGATGTCAACCAAACCTTCTCAATAATATTTGCCAGTGTTTCCTTAAAGTCACTCATTCAAATGCTAATTCTGATCTATTCGTCCAAAGTAATCTGATACTGGTCAAACAGTGAGAAAGTCGGATTAATCTGCATTCCCTATGCTGTGTGTATAGCATTTAGCATACCAGGAATAGTAATCATGTTGCACTCATGTGGCACGTGCAGTATGTGCAGTCGTTCAATTTGTCCTTTCCTCGTCAACAAATATTTGCACATGGGCACATACTTCAAAGATGGCTATATCTGGAATAGTTCAAACATTTTGGTCAGATTCCTAGGTCTTACTATACGTCATAATCATATTCATTTTAGTGGGAAAATATAGGGCCATTCTGTACATATTTTCTTCCAGCCTCTACTCATTGCTGATATCTGTGTGTAGCACTGCATCATAAGAGAGCATACTAGTACATTGCATGTTGCTCCCAATCTCATGAAGGTGCCCAGAGCATGGCATCATTTATCTTTTTCTTGCTAACAGTTTTCCTTTACGCCTCCTTTTTCATTTGTCATAGACTATAATATTCAACATTTTCCTTTTTGGAGAAACATTGATAGGAAGTAATAAATCACGGACTAAAACCCTGTGTCTGGAAATTATTTAAATTTTTCGGGGACGTGCAAATGTACCCACAAGTGGTATTTACATTTACTGTGCAGTGTAGGGCATTTGTAACTTTGTTTTTAAATTTTTTTTTTTTATTATTTTTTTACCCACCGTAACCTTTTTTTTAATGTCTGGTTATACCCACTTACCAGCTTTACGTTACATAGAGGGTAACCGACTTCACACTGAGACGAGATCCAACAAGTCAAAACAGATGCCTGGGAGCAAGCTTACTGGCTATGCACACCTTAACCAAGGCTGTGCTAAAAAGCTGTGTTATACGGCAGGCATAATCTCATATGGGTCCAAGTTAAAATGGACAAGAAGTAAAGAGTGACACACTGTGCTCATTTGCATGTCATTACCCAGAATTCCTGGCTGCAGTGGAAGCATTGTTTGCTAAGCGATTAATGGGGAAGTAGTATTTTTATTTACTGTAGGATTTTCTACAAACTGCTTTATAATTCAGTCTGTGTGTGGTTGGCAACTATACTCTAGTAAAACTATATTTATTAGAAAAAATGATGTGATTTTTTTCAAATATAAAATAGCTTGATTTACAAATCCAGTAGTTTACTGAAGCCTATATGGTCATCCTCTAAAAGTTTTTCACCACTGACAAAATATCTGAACTGGCATCTCATATCAAATCTCCACCATCAATTCTGTACTTCCCATCTCCATGAGGTCTACCCCCCAAGCATTTTATAATTGTATTCGCCGTATTTGCCCATACCACATCTACAGGAAAGATGTTCAATGCGGGTACTACTGTCAATGGAAAAAGTACCTCCTCAACACTCTATTTTTTCCCATTTTAAGTGCCAAACAGATGGCATTTATGTGCTACACAAAGTATGCTTCAGGCCGTGTCCCTACATGCATGGATCATGAGTCAAAACACAAGGAAGGTTGAACTTCCTTCTCGGTTATGTAAACTCACATCATGGAAAATGCACCTCAGTACAAAACACATTGGAATGTCTTCCAATTCACATGATCATTCCTGTCTCCAGATTTCCGAACTAGCAGCTCACCGTTCATTGTCATTACATGGCCATGACACACATAATACAATGCAATAAAGAACATATTTTACATGCATGAATACCCTGCAGATTTTCAAACCCAGATTAGAAACCCTGCGAACAGATATTTCACTGTTTTTTTTTTAAATTTAAATAACATCTGTGGGTGTCTCATGGTGGTCCACGAATGATGGTATTAGGGAGTCCTGAACGCCCAGGGGCCCACTTTTCTTTACACCTCAAGGTTTTGCATTTAGAGCAAAGATATTATATTCTTCTTGCAATAATACAGCCCAAAGAGCCTTATCCCTATGTTTAAAAAATGAACAATAGTTGCTAATTTTGAGCAAGGAAGCACTACTTCTTTTTCTGAGCCACTTGGACCATTGCTCTAGCTCTGGAACTGCAGGAGTTACATTGATGCCAATTCCCCCGCTCGTGGGGACGTCATATTACATCACACCGTCACGGACAAAAAAATATTTATCACCCGCACTCACCCAGAGAATGTATAAATTGCGTCTTTTCTGGTATTTACCGAAGTGGCTTAAACCTGTAGTATTACTTAATAATGATCTACATTTTCTGAACACTAGGGCGAAGGTCGAAGCCGTATTCATATGGTGGCAAATAGGAAGGAGAGATGCTTTCCAAAACAATTCTCAATGAAAGTAAAAGGGGTGTAGCGCACGTTCCCCCACCCCTTGGGAGATATAGTGGCTACGGTGTATGTGCTGCTTTACGTGCCGCTCACAGGAGGCCTGAGCCTCCGCTGCTGGGAGCCTGGGGTGTATCCGAGTAGGTAATCGGTAGCGTCTCCACCTGTACGGGATCCTACTGTGTGGGATAACCCCGTTACAGGAACCCCATACAATAAAACACTATAACAGTTTTACTACATGCAAAAGAATACTGAACATACAGTTGTGTGAAAAAGAAAGTACACCCTCTTTGAATTCTATGGTTTTATATATCAGGACATAATAACAATCACCTGTTCCATAGCAGGTCTTGAAATTAGGTAAATACAACCTCAGATGAACAACAACACATGACATATTACACCGTCATGATTTATTTAACAAAAATACTTTCTTTTTCACACAACTGTAGATATACATAGGTCCCCACACCCAGTCACGCACGACCGTACCCTCCAGTAACCACCAACCCGGTGTCCACACACTGGCGATATAGTCCCACAAAGTCCTGAGGGGCCCTCGGGCACCCAACCAACCTGGTGTCCACGAGTAGCAACTCCCGCCCAAATGACAGCAAGGCCCCACACTAACGTGTTTATAGTTGGTGTGCTTGTAGTATCCCCCGGGTGCTCCGACACCCGGTAACGCCACACTGAAAAATAGGATCCAGAACGGCGGCGGTGGTCAGCGACTATGTCCGCCTCCACGTGGGGTGACTTCCCGCGAGGAGTGTATCACCTTTGTAGATAGTCGCTTAGTATGGTGGTCTGGTCCCAGACCACCGGATCACCAGTCGCGTCCTGGCTGTGTCCCTGAGCTGGGGTGCTAAGCAGGCAATGTCCCTACCTAAGAGCAAATCCCTAGCGCAGCCACAATCTATGTTGGAGTTAGCGTCGGCACAGAGGAGCGCGGGTCCCCCCTCTATGGACGCAGCCGTAGTTATAATGCTGGGTGATTTCTGCTAATTGTGCGGTCCAAAAAGAAATAAAAAATAAGCTTCTTTTTTTTTGAACAGTTTATTTGGAAATGTTATATTTGAGCCAGATATATTCTAGTCACAGCTTGCTTGTAAACATTGTAGCATACATTGTTGTTCCTATTGTCTCAAACGTTCCTGGGTGCAGCCACGTGTGTAAATAGTAACTTTGGGAGGATTGAAATGTCACAGCACGTCTGCCTTGGCAAGGAGAATATATTATGGCATGTTTAACACAGAGGAATGTGTCATTGAAAATGTAACCTTTGCAGACATAGTGAATAGTAATTAAGCATACCACATCTGTCACTCCTTGCCACACAGTAAACTGTTGTTTACCAGAGGAATCCAGCAGCAGCACATGATATATAGATATGGATATATATATATATATATATATATATATATATATATATATATATATATATATATATATATATATACATATAGCCCACTGGGTGCATGTGTGGTCTGGCAGTCTGACTAGATTACAAGATGACTAGTCTAGTAACTGTAGATTAAGAACTGGGCAGGATGCAGGAAGAGAGCTGACTGCCACTTAACCAATTGAAGGTTTATTGAAGAACTGGTTAACAGCAACAGATCTCACATGGTCAGCCTGCCCAGGGGAACAGTCATGGGGGTGTTTGAAAGGAGGCTTATCCGATGGCAAGGACAAGGGGGACCTTCCCATAGGGAGAGGCATGGGTACACGCTCAGGACCCCTCCACTCCTAGGCTTCCCACCTGAAGTGCAGCTCCATTGGTCAGATGCCTTAGGCTAGGTCCCCAGTGGCCACAGTGGTGTGCTCGATGGTGTGCGTGCCGCTCACCAGATACAGACCTCTATCGGGCAGGCCCCAGTAGCTGTGTCGACGTGGTGATCAAAGGGAAGCGCAAACATGTGGAGATATAAAAAATAAAACTGATGGTGCAGTATTGTGACAAATGGATAAGTATTCTTCTTTAGGTCTGCTGGTAATTATACTCACAAATGTGAGGATGATACTGTGTACATAAAGGTATCTTTGGGTGTATCTCTGCAGTGATGATAAGCTGGCTGGAGCCTCGGTGTGGGAATGTATTCCTTAAATGGTTAAACACCGAAAAGCCAACATAGCGCGATCTGTTTAAAAACTGTATTCAAGTGGTTAAAAATATAACAATACACTCACATGATGTATGCTATTTAAAAGCATTTAGATACGCAATGGATCTCGCCTCCGGTGTCTTGGTGCAGGTTTTCCTTCCCCGTTCTCGGCGTTAGTCTCACTCCTACGTTCCAGCAGGGCGGATGTGACGTCAGTGAGACTTCGGGAGTTCCGGTTTGGCGGGCTGGCTGTGAATCACCTTCACTGTACGCATTTCTTCCCTTAGGATTTCTTCAGTAGCTGTGTGTATGAGCGCACACATATCGCAATGGGGCGACCGCTGGCAGGGAAGACAAGAATATTGTCCTTCCGTGCAGCGACACGATCACGTGGTGTGCGGGCAACCAAGGGCAGAGCAGATAGTGTGGACCAATAGGAGAACAGGTAGTGAAGTGCTGTGCTTTGATGTCATGGCCGCGCCCCTGACCCCACCCTCATGGACTTGCCCCCCCCCCCCACACACCCCATGACTCCACATAGACAGCAGATTGCGACTTTTTCCTGTGCATGTGCCGCCAGGCTCTCAGACGCACGCGCCGCCGTGGCCACTGAGGCCGTAGCAGGCTAGTGGGTGCTTGGCCAGGGGTGTGCAGCTAGTTCATTTCGCTCTAGTTAATAATTAACCTAACACAGATACTTCTTCTTGCACATGTCCAATTCATAACAAAAGGCCGCTTCTCCCACTGGCGCCATTGCGCATGTCACTGCAGCGTGCCACAAGTTGCAATAACATTTGCTACATCTACTGTATATAGCCTCACCTAAAGCCACTGCACCTAGCTGAGATTGGCCAAGATCCTACACAGGAGACACTATCCTCTGGAAATTAAAGAATTAATCATTAGAGCCCTAATGACCAACTGCACCAGTAGCCCAGTAATGTCATGGCCTTTGAAACGGGAGACCCCAGTTTGAATCCCAGAGCCAGCTCTCCTTGTGACCCATATCTTCCAGGTTGTGACCGCCATCTGGCTGCAGGAACTACACTTCCCTCTTCCCTCTTCGAACTTCTCAGGGGGCTTTCCTTAGGCTAGGTCCCCGCTGCGTGCGCTGCAGGGACAAGAACCGCCCCTCGATGGGGCCGGGCCGACTGCCTACCTTGTTGCGTGACCAGATTTCTCTGAAGACAGGAAATCTGTGTTCACAACTTGCGACGGATCGCTGGCCACGCCCCCTGGCAGTTCAGCCAACGAAGGCGAACCATGTCATGGCCACGCCCCCGTCACGCCCACCCCGTCTTTCCCCCTGCAGCTCACCGCAGACAGGGGATCTCAGCTGTACGCGCTGCCAGCCTGGCAAACACGCGTGCAGCCCCGACACCGGGACCTCTGCCTTAAAGACGCAATCAAAGCAACATCCAATGTGTCGGGTTATTTTAATTTTTTTTTTTTTTCAATAAACCAGTTCTTTAGCATTAGATAATACTATCTTTCTTATTTTTAAATCCAACTCTTAATGCCATATTTAATGAGGTTTAATATATTGAGCATCCTTTGATTTCTATCTCAGGCTTTACTTAGCCCACCTCCCCAGCAGTGCAAGATCTTTACAACACCTTCCTGTTTGTGATAATGTGTTGCCAATATTCCCTGCAGTTTGAGCTGCAAACTGTAACAATAGATAACGTTACCTTAGTAATATAAGAATACATTGTAGCTGCTGCTGAATTACACTGATTGAAGTTTTGATTTCAAACTGAAAGGCGGCGATTTAGTGAAACCTGGGAAACAGGATTTTGCTGATCGATCACGGGAGAACCAATCGATGGACAGCTTAGGTAATTAGTTTTCAATAAAGGTAATCAAACGCTGCATCTATTGCAACAACAATAAATAATTATGTTTTAAGCTGCTAGGATTGCCTCTTTAAACATTGTTCTTGGCCACGGGCTGGGCAGTGTGACAGCATAAAATGAATATGCTTCAGGCACATTTCATTAAAAAAAATAAAAATAAACTGACATTAATTTAGATAGCCACAGCAAACATTAAATACTTGACATCTTACAAATATTAATGCGGGTTGTTGCGTCACTGATACATGACGCTTCTTTAAAGAACAGGTGGTATTTAGACAATCCCAAGACACCGACGCAATCTTAAATTACTTCCTCAACATCCCTGTGGGGATATTTGTTAATATTTACGTCAAATTAGACAATCCCTGGGTGGGTGGTTGTCCGTTGTCACATGCTGCTGTACAATCCCTCTCTGGGTTGCATGTAGTAAACACAATGAACAATCCCTTGGTGGGTTGTTTGTCTTCAAATACACTTCAGTGATACATCAGTGGCTCACTTCAAGGTATGATGCATCACTATGCCAACTTGGCTAATTGCTCCATACTAGTCTGCTGCTGGTTGGCAATACTCTTGGTCAGGTACCTTGCTCCCAGATAGTCACGGCTTTGGTTGAGCTTCTGCGGCTCTTTGTATTTTCTCATATACTGTACCAGGCATTTCACTGCTGGTTTATATTCAGGGGACTCTCCTGTCTTGCTTTCTTGCGCTCACTAAAAATCACTACCCTGAGCCACAGAAAATAAAAGCTACTTAGACAGATGTAGCCAAGCCCTACCTTAGGTGCGGAGGGAGCTGGCGGCTGGGCACCGGAGCCCTGCGCAACCAGGGAGCTGCTCCGGTGGTGGTGGCCATCTTGTTTCCTCGCGCATGTGCAATGCAGGAGATGTGCATGCGCAGTGAGTGCAGAGTACGGCGGCCGTGTTAGATGGCTCTGCAAGAGCCGAGTGGGACTCCCAGAGTCCGTTAGGGTAGGCAACACGTGGGGCAGCAAGAGCCAATAGGGCTCCAGAAAGGGAGAAAGGAGGAAAGGATACATTGTGGCGTGAAGGGATCACCTGCGGCAGTCGGAGGAGGGACATCAATGGAGTAGGTAGTGTCCAGAGAGGAGTGCTCCCCTTGACTAGGCCAGATTGCCCCGTAGGTTCCAGCTAGGCCCCTGAGCCCCATTCCGTTTGTGGTGCTACAGGGAAGGCCCATAGATAGGGACGCTTCCCCAATAGCACCCATAGTGTTAGTACACCGGTGACGGATGCCACGCAGTGTGCGCGGCCTGGGGTCTGGGACCAGACCACAGGTACCTTATAAGAGACATTAAGGGACACCCTCCAGCTGGAGCTCCCTCAAGAGGTGGATGCCTGCGGACAAGAGAGGATCCGGTAGACTGCATCGTGGAATCACATTGCGGCTCTGCGGATCCACCATCCAAGTCGGCTTGGTCTGGCCTAAGACCAGGAAGGTACCCAACATGCACCAACGGCCACATACACATTGGGTAGGCTCTACGGATCAACCATCCAAGTCGGTCTGGTCTGGCTTAAGACCAGGAAGGTACCCAACGTGCACGAACGGCCACATATACAGTGGGTAGCGCTACTCCACACCTGTTGGGTGGGCTTGGCTCTGTGGACACCGGGTGGTTAGGTGCAGAGGGCACCTTAGTACTTTGGGGATCTCACCATGGTGTGAACAGTGTATGGGGTCATTGCATTGTGGGAAGGTTGATTATAGTGTGTTGTTATTAGGGCGTGTGAGTACACTGTTAAACTATACCTGTGTGGTGTGTATTACTATTATTGTATTGGTTCCTGTGTGGGGTTATCCTGCAGAGCTAGGATCCCTACCAGGTGGAGGGGCTGTACCAAGAAGAACGGAAGCATACCCCAGGCTCCCAGCGGCGGAGGCTTAGGCCTTCTGTGAGCCACAGGTAATGGCAGCAATCGCAGTTCCCTTAGACATGGGGAAAGGGGGCTACACTTAAACAAACAAGAACTTTAACTTGAGCTTTCCAGGAGGGATTGGCTAGGGCTTTCATAACATAGATTTAACGCCTCCCTTCTAGTGATGTCACATACTGCACCTATGTTTTTTTTAACCTATATACAACTTTACCCCTTAATAACCAGACCCAAGGGGTGGGTTACACTGTGCATCAGGCATCAAAATTAGATTGCAAGCTCTTTGGGTCAGGGATTCATTGTGTCTGCAAAATTGTATGTACAGTACAGTGCTGTATGTGATTATAGAAAACCAATAATGTTATATATGTCATCACTAAGGTTCACTTTTTGCACCGATTTTTGTGCTGGTACATTTAGCCGACAAATGACCCTGTCTAGCTCCAAGCATTGTTCCCTCTTCCCAGTATGACCTCCCCAGAGGGACACAAGTTTGTTAAGCATCAATGGTATTTGGACATCTTTGAGAGTGCGTTCTGCTAATCTCACATGCAGGTTGGCTCCCTCTCTTTGGCCACACACACTCTACAAACATAGGAAAGCATCCTATTCTTGCTTCACCATTTCTGGATGCCCATGATAACTTAAAATTTTGTCTTGGTTCTGAACGCTCTAACCCAAGTCCACACTTTGTGCGTAGTGGTTCTGTACTGCTATAATAAATAGATGTAAAGAACCAGAACTGAACTACTCCTGACAAAATAGATCAAGCAAGCAATACTGTAATGTATGCAGTATTCCATGCAAGGTTTAGCTGAGCACACTATTTCTCTCTGCCCCTCTCTCACTCATTTCCCCCCATAAGAAATGTATCTTGGCGGGGCCTTCAGCATAGGGGAGCTGGGACCATGCAGAAGTTGGGTCCGACTTCCGGGAGGGCCCAATTTCTGATTGCATGTACCAGAAAGGGCTGGGGGGGGTGAGGAGGGAGGGAAGGCTGGTGTGAGAAGGCCCAACAGCCAAGTAATATGACTAAGGGCGATATTACTCTGACAAACCCCACCGACATTGCAAATGCATTCAATGATTACTTTGTGGGGTGTGCTTGTTGCAGAGTACATGCAACTAAACACGCGGGTTCTTTGGATAAGGCTTATTTATTTTAGCCTTAAAACATACAGCACACCAAAAACAAATAATTTCTCATCAGCAAACAAAAGAAAAATAGCTTTTTTTAGCAGGCAGAGCAAAATAGTTTCTCTTTAGCAGACAGTGCAAAAATAAGGTTCTCTTTAGCAGACAGAGCAAAAATAAGGCTCTCTTTAGCAGACAGAGCAAAAATAAGGCAGCTACTCTTTTGCATGCAGGAGCCGGACAGTTCATAAACCATGTACTTTGCAAACAGACCTTGTATCAGTAATCTCGTCAGTAACTCACTCCTGTCTCCTGACCAGCTAGCTGCATGAGTGCACATCCTGGGGTTTTTAACACACCTTGATTAGGCAGCTGGGATTCAACTAATTGCCATGAGCTTCCCAGCTGAAGTTAACCTCATCACTGCTGCACTGCAGACTAAACATATGTCTGCCAGGCATATAGCTGGTGGCTTTTATTCACCCTGTCACAATGCTACTAACTTATTAGCGAAACGCAACCCAAACCACAAACCTGAATCTCATCCTGGGAGTACCCCTATAGCCCCACCCCTCCCAACACTGCCCACAATTTTCAATTTGGCCCAGTATCCGAAGAGGAGATTACACAAGCGCTCCTCAAATTAAAACTAAGCAGCCAATGTGGACCTGACTTACTACAATCTAGGTTCCTAAGACTTGGTGCCCCAGCAATTGCCAAACCAAATGCTTCCATAGTCAACTCTATCCTGTCTGCAGGCCATATCCCTAAGACCTGGAAAGCTGCCAGAGTTGTCCCAATCTTCAAAAGTGGGGACAAAAACACTGTCTCAAACTACAGGCCAATCTCACTTCTCCCAATCCTATCCAAAGTCATGGAAAAATGTGTCCACTCCCAATTAAGCGATTACTATAGCAAGACAAATTTCCCTAGCCAATTCCAATCTGGCTATCGCCCCAAACACTCTACCGTAACTAACCTGCTAAAAGTTTGCAATGAAATCCAGTGTGGAATGGAACGGGGTCAACTCAATGGTGCAGTATTCCTAGATTTTGCAAAGGCTTTTGATACTGTTGATCATACTATCCTGCTTAACAAACTCCAGAGCTCTGGAACAGGGAAGCATGCTTTAAACTGGTTTCAGTCCTACCTATCAGGTAGATCCCAACATGTGTCCTTCTCAGGCTCTAACTCCAACCCCCCGGATATCACCTGTGGTGTACCGCAAGGCTCTGTTCTGGGGCCCCTACTCTTCTCAGTGTTCATCAATGATCTTCCGCAGCTTATCAGGAAGCCTCAATCCACATGTATGCAGATGACACAATCCTATATGCACAGAGCCATAGCCTCTCTGACCTTCAACACATACTTCAGTCTGACTTTTTGAGACTCGAAAAATGGATTTCCCAAAACAAACTGTTTTTAAACACTGACAAGACTGTAACAATGGTATTTGGGACCAAGACTAAATTTTTAAATCTTTCAGCGACTGAGCTCCAGATTAGAACCAACACTAACACCACCCTAACCCGTCACTAGTTTTAAATACCTGGGCATGTGGTTGGACTCCCACTTAACATTCGGAATGCACATTGATACCCTGACAACCAAGACCTATGCCAAACTAGGGGTACTTTACAGGAACAAATCCTCCCTAAGTCTCCTGGTCAGAAAGCGTATCGCACAGCAGATGCTAATGCCGATTATTGACTATGGAGACATAGTATATGGCTCGGCACCTCAAACCCACCTTAGCAAACTTGACACTCTCTACAATTCAATTTGTCATTTTGTTCTTCAATGCAACTATCTGCGAAATGCTCAAAGCACTAGATTGGTCATCACTCGAGTCTAGGCGCAAAGTTCACCTTTCCTGTCTTGCCTTCAAATTCTTTATGGGCAAGCTACCCAGCTACCTGAACAAGCTCCTCAACCCTACCACATGCAGCACCTATCATCTGAGATCAGACTCCAAAAGACTGTTCATGGTCCCAAGGCTCAACAAAGTATCCAGACATTCCTCCTTCTCTTACCGTGCACCCCAAAACTGGAACAACCTACCGGAGACTCTCACATCCACCACCAGTTTAAGTTCTTTCAAATCTAAGGCTGTCTCACACTTTAATCTGGTCTGTAACTGTTTCATACGCCCATAAACTATATTATCTTTAACTATGCACGCAATGTCTTGTATATAATGTATGCCCTGCTCATTATGTAACTATTTGTAACCATGTATTATTTGTCTTAACTCTGTGCCCAGGACATACTTGAAAACGAGAGGTAACTCTCAATGTATTACTTCCTGGTAAAATATTTTATAAATAAATAAATAAACAGCTCAAGAGAGCTTGGGCCCCGCAGCACACGAAAGCCCCATTGGCCGAACAAGGAAGTCAGGCCCAACCTTACATCCAGCAGTGGTTGGCCAGGCACGGGACACGTGTCCCAGCTAGGAAGTCTGTGTACACAGGGACAGAAAACAAAGTGACACGCCCTGTGTGCTCATTCACATGTCATTACCCACATTCCTTGTTCGTAGTTTAACCTCAATATGACCTGACAATGGGGTTGGGGGAATTTTGAAAGACATACAGATGGATATATGCATTTGCTCAAATAATACACCAAAGTTTTCGGAGTCACTAGTGTTACTATGCTGCGCTCATCTACTAGTTACCCATATTATCCTAGGATTCTGTTAGCCTGTCAGGCATGCTCTGTGACACTGTGCTAATTTTGTTTTGTTTATTACATTTATTTGAGGTATATCAAGCATTTTTATAGATAACTGCTTTTCTGCCATTTATTTTTACATTGCAATGCTGACTAGTACACGTTACCAAGTGGTGAGAGTGGAGTGTTAAAAGGTACGTATCATTGCATAACAAACATTCACTGTTCACACATTGGGTTTGGTTTCATGATCCGGATTGGTAAGCGTGCGCTATGGGACTGCAGTGCCCCTAATAGTTAACTTTTTTTTGCTTCTTTAAATAACTTCCAATATCCTATAATATAGTTGGGTGGGTCTTCATTAAGGTCCATTCCAGTTTAACGAGCCCCGGTATGGGAGTAGACTCTCATTTAAGTCAATGGCAGTTAACGCTGTTTGAGTTTTGCGGTAAACTAACAACCGACCTTGATGTACAGATGTAGCGGGAATCATAGGAGACTCTGCTGCTTTCTAATGTGAGCCCCCACTGCGGTATTCCCCCAGTGCCGTGACCACCGCGTCGCATTACCATGGGTGGCAGCGGGGGCCCGGAGACAGTTAGGTTAGTTACATCTGTATCTGCCCCTTAAAATCAACATAACAATAATGTTTATTATGGTATAGCGCTAACAGTGTACGCAGACACAAGTCCCTGCCCCATAGAGTTTACAATCTATTTTTAGGTGCTTGAGGCACAGGTCAATAAAGAGTCTTGCACAAGGTCACCAGGAGCTGACTCCGGGATTGGAACCAGGCTCGCCCCTGCTTCACACTCCAGTGCCTTTACTCACTGAACCACTCCTTTATACTGTAGAACAGTGTGAGCAGCCCGACCGTAGCAAATATTGGGAAACAAGGAAACAGATGCAATACAGTACGTGTCATTTTTCTTTTGTCGCTTAAGTACAGTCAAGATCAGGTTACATAGTTACATAGTAGATGAGGTTGAAAAAAGACATAGGTCCATCAAGTTCAACCTATGCTAAATTTAGACAACAGATACTTTATCCTATATTTATACTTACTTATTGATCCAGAGGAAGGCAAACAAAAAACCCCATTAAGGGGAAAAATTAATTCCTTCCTGACTCCAAGAATTGGCAATCGGATTAATCCCTGGATCAACATCCTTCCCATGTATACTTATTTGGTATATCCCTGTATACCTTTCCCATCTAAAATGATGTCCAACTTTTTTTGAATAAATCTATTGTATCTGCCATCACAGTCTCCATGGGTAATGAACTCCACATTTTAACTGCCCTTACTGTAAAGAACCCTTTCCTTTGTTGCTGGTGAAATTTCCTTACCTCCAACCTTAAGGGATGGCCCGAGTCCTTTGTACTGCCCGTGGGATGAATAGTTTTTTTTTAAGTTCCTTGTATTGTCCCCGAATATATTTATATATAGTTATCATATCCCCTCTTAGACGCCTCTTTTCTAATGTAAATAAATCTAATTTAGCTAGCCTCTCCTCATAAGTTAGATTGTCCATCCCCTTTATTAATGTGGTGGCTCTTCTCTGCACTCTCTCTAGTTCCATAATGTCTTTTCTTAGGATTGGTGCCCAAAATTGTACTCCATATTCAAGGTGTGGTCTTACTAATGCTTTGTAAAGGGGCATAATTATGTTTACTTCCCTTCTATCCATTGCCCGTTTGATGCAAGATAAGCCTTTGTAGCTACTGCATGACATTGGGCACTATTGCTAAGCCTGCAGTCTACAAGCACTCCTAAATCCTTCTCCATCAAGGATTCCCCCAATATATCTCCATTTAATTAGTAAGTCACCTTTTTATTCTTGCATCCCAAATGCATAACCTTACATTTATCTGTATTAAACCTCATTTGCCATTTACCTGCCCAAGGTAAGTGTCATGGAACAGGAATACCCCTATCTGCACTTCTGTTTCACCCCCCCTTTTCCTCGCAGCCCTGCTTGTCAGCTTCTTAGTGCCAGCTGTATGTGTTTGGCTCTGCACACAAACACAGTGCTTGTGTGATAAATACAGTGCCATTTCCCCTCTCCCAGCAGCTTGCTGCATTAAAGATGCAACATTATTGCTACATGTTGTAGCTCCCCCAGACACTCCTGTGAGTTGCCATAGCAGCCCCAGCGTTTCTCTCAAATGGGCTAGTCTGCTTTCTCCCCCTCTGCTCTGCCCACAGATGGTCTGTACCCAGACTATCTTACTACCCTGCATACATTGCCATTTCCTTTCCACCATTCCTCTGGACTTGTGAGTACCTCGCTGTAACCCCTGTAATGGTGCTGCAGGATTATCTTTTCACCTCCCTTTACTACTAAGCACACACAGAGATATTAGACCTACACCTCTACACAAGATACTGTTTTTCCCTGCTTTCTCCAAAATAAAGTAAGAAAAGAAACAGACCTTGTCGTGCTTGGAAAAGAGGGCGAGTTGACACTATCTGAGCTAAGTCATCCTAGACGTGACCCTCTGGCTTCCAGAATAGTGAAAAGATATCGTGTGCCTTACAGACACTTACAGGAGCTGCTACTCCAGACTCCATGATACACAGAGCAGTCTCTACACACAAAGGAAGCACCAAGTAGCTCAAACTGCAAGCAGCCTGCAGCCTTAACAGACAAGCAGCAGCCTACACTGCACAGCAGCTTTGCAACAAACAGTGCTCCTTACACAAAACCTAACTGCTTTTTTCTCTGTCTGAGTTCCCCCTCTGCACAGCCCCATAGTGAGCAGCCACCTTCCCACCTACCCCTGCGCACGTTCCCACGGCCAGCGCCATCAAGGGCCACGTCGCCGGACACCCGCCAGGACACGGGTCAGAGCCACCGGACACCTGTGAGTACAGCTACCCCTACGCTGCACGCTGCAGGACACCGCTCGGCATCATCTGAGACAGACGCCCATCGCTGACAAGGTAAAAGACTGCACGCCACACGCACTGGCAAATGCCTACATACACCTACAGCATGGCAGAACTCAGAGCCTCACCAGACATCACGCAGGAAAGCGATCACTCAGACACAGAGACCGCTGCGCAACTGCAACAGGCACAGGCAGGCGCAAGGCCCAAACGGACAGTCACACTGACACAAAAGGCCCGCGAAAAATATGAGACTGACATTGAAGCACACCGCGAAAGGTTAGAGAAGGCCTGGGAGGACACTGGTCGTGAAATATGTAACGTTGCAAGTACTAGTGATCAGGAGAAACAAATTAGGCTAGCTATAGCCCAATTGAGGTCAAGTCACAAACGTTACCAAATGCTGTCACAAACATATCTCGCCTACTTAAAAAGAATTAACACGGAAGAAAGCCTCAGCGAACGTGACCAGCAGGAGGCAACTGACCTGGAGCGTGACGGCTTCGTGCAGACCACTATCACTGAGGCCGAAGACCAGAGAAAGGACCTTTTTGCTGGAAACTGCATCACAGCGCTCCAGCACATCCAGACACTCATCAAAGTCAGCAAGATCAGCACAATCCAACGCGTCTAGCGCAAGCACAAACGCCACCAAGGCGCGAGCCACCGCAGAGGCCGGACGTGCCAGGGCCGCAAACGCTCAGAAAGAGGCAGCCATGAAACTAGAAAGGGCCTGCTTGGAAGAGGAGGAGCAGACAGCCACCGCTGCAGCCGCTGCCACCGCCACTGCCACCGCCACTGCAGCCGCTGCCACTGTCACCGCCGCCGCCGCTGCAGCCGCTGCACGGAAAAAGGCAGAGGTGGACGTCAACCTAGAGGCCCTAAATCAAGAAAGAGAAGCTGCTGCCGCTATAGCCCAAGCCGAAGTCCTAGAAGCAGCCGCGCAACAGGACGGCGGGGAGCAACCGTACAGACGGATTGCCTCAGAGGATCCTGTCCGACGCACTGAAGACTACGTAAGGAGCCTCTTCAGTGTAAACACCAGCGCACCATCTCAACACTGAGGGAGTGACACCACAGACACCGAAGACTTGCTAGGACCACGAGGAGAAGACGCTGCTCCGTCAATGGCACATGCTGCCTGGGATAGCCACAGCCGCAACAGTGATCCACACGCCAGCGCGCACACGGATGCACCACAACAGGCTCGCAATCCAGGTACACCCACGCGGGAGAAAACAGCCCCTCACACTAGCCAGCAGCCATCACGCGTCCACGCCAAGGAAGAGGCGACCGCACAGACTGTCCCAGAAACTACCTCAGAATGGGACAAACACGCCGATGCCTCAGGTCTGACAGACGTAGCCAAGTACATGATCCGGCGTGACCTGGTGCACGCAGGACTCATCAGCTTCGACGACCGCCCTGAGAACTACCGGACGTGGAAGTTCACGTTCAAGAACGCAATCAACAGCTTGGACTTCTCAGCTAGGGAAGAGCTCAACCTGTTAGTCAAGTTCCTGGGGAACGAATCCAGAGAGTACGCAAAAAGACTGCGGGCGGCGAACGCGCATCAACCCCAAGTAGGTCTCGACCTAGTGTGGGAAAGGCTAGAAGAGTCCTACGGCAGCCCCGAAGCAGTCGAGGATTCGCTCTTCAAAAGAGTCGACAGCTTCCCCAAGATCACAAATAAAGACTACTCGAAGTTACGAGATCTTGGAGACCTGCTGCAAGAACTGGAGTTCGCAAGGAAAGACCATTCCTTAATAGGTCTCAACGTCCTAGACTCAGCTCGTGGAGTGAGACCCATCCTGGAGAAGCTACCCTTCAACCTCCAAGAAAAATGGATCTCACAAGGCTCCAAATACAAAAGGGAGAAGCAAGTCGTCTACCCCCCATTCTCAGTTTTCTTGAGCTTCATTCGCGAAGCAGCAAGGACGAGGAACGACCCCAGCTTCTTCTTAGGTGCGCAAACAACATACAGTGCAAGCAGCCTGAGGAACGAGAGACCAGCGACGAGATATGGTAACACCCAAACACCCATCTCGGCCCGCAGGACGGACGTGCCTCCCACGACCCAAACTACTCCCGATCAGTCGGTCGCCGGAGACAAGGAAACAAGGGACCCAAACACAAGAAGCCACACCCACTCATCAAGTGCTTTGGGTTCAGTATGAAGTCCCTAGAGGAGCGCAAGAGGTTACTTGGAGAATTCGGAGTTTGCTTCAAGTGCTGCGGTTCCACGACTCACCTAGCCAGGGACTGTAAAGAAGAGATCAAATGCACAGTGTGCGAAAGTGACAAGCACGTGACAGCGTTACACCCAGAGGCGCTGACACTCCACCAACTCAAGAACCCATCCTCCGTAGAGGAGCATGGCGGGGAGAAAGAAGAAGGAGAGTCAACATCCGTCACATCTCAGCGCACTGAGGTTTGCGGGAAAGAAGGTGACAAAATGTCCTGCTCCAAAATATGCCTCGTCGCAGTGCACCCCCAGGGACAACCTGAGAAGGCTATTCGGATGTACGCAATCCTCGACGACCAGAGCAACCGATCGCTGGTCAGGTCAGAGTTCTTCAACATGTTTAACATACAAGACGGTGCTTCTCCTTACACTCTCAGAACATGCGCGGGGCGAATGGAGACCACAGGGAGAAGAGTGAATGGCTACACCATATGCTCAATAGACGGCAAAGTGAACATGCCCCTTCCCACACTCATAGAGTGCAACCACATGGCCACAAACAGGGACGAGATTCCCACACCAGACGTGGCACTCCATTACCCCCACCTCAAAGGAATAGCCAACCACATCCGGCCGGTAGAACAAGGCGCCAAGATCCTGCTGCTGCTCGGTAGGGACATCATGAGGGTACATAAAGTCCGTAAACAGCATAACGGACCCCACAACGCGCCATACGCCCAAAGACTTGACCTAGGATGGGTGATAGTGGGCAACTCGTGCACCAACAGAGCACGGGCAAGACTACGTTGATGCCCGCATAACGGTGGTGACAGAATGTGGACACACATCTCTCTCTGAACCATGTCTTGGCCATCTCCAAGTGACCGAAGGGCCAAGTGAAGAGAAAAGACAAGGTCATACCCCTGAGACCAACAAAGACATCCTCACGTCGATGGGATGCGACAATGGCTTAGGATGCTCAGCAGTCCAGACAGCTAAGGATGATGAGTCGATTCCACCGAAGGAAGAGAGTAACCTCCCAAAGGTGACCGACAAAGGGATCGTCCAAAAAACAATAAACGATCAAACAGTCCTCTCGCGAGCAATGGCACGACTAAGATGTACAGTTGTTCCTCTCCATAGAGTATCAAGCGACAAAGCAACCAGCTGTCACGGCTGGCATAGCCGCAAAAGATTGCGCCCTACAGGTGAAGCCACAGTGTCAAAAAGACTGTCCTCTCACACGTCTAAAAAGAGACAGCCACAGAGACAAGTATATTCTGTAAGGAAGTGTACTTTATATTGTGTTTTAATGTTTACTATAAGGTTCTATACAGAAAGCACAGGCATATGGTTAATATGCTGGCTAGTTTGCATAGATACCATAGTTCAGAGAGGCGAGGAATGGCTGAGGGGGGAAACCATTTGGTGAGCAGGATGTTCAGATTGGGATGTCTTTGTCTTACTAGACACCATGGAGCCAGGGAAAAAGAAAACGGCCCTGGATGTCAGAACTGATAAGCAAGGTTTCTATTGGCAAGTTTTGAATTTATCCCTCCTATCAGTGAATGCGTAATTTCAATCCCTGCTTTAATTGCCTATTACACCCCTCAATGATTTAGATAGGAATTCAGCCTATATAAGAGTGTGCAGTAAAAGCAGCTCTCTCGATTTTTCCTGTTGGAGATCTGAAGACAAGCAGCTGCTGGCAGGCCTCTCTCCATTTGCTTCTGTGAAAGAACTATTCACACCTGGAAGCATGGGGAGGCCTAGCCAGCAGGCTGGATTTCGGTCCAGGAGCCCAAGGTCCTATCAAGGTAAGCCTTTGCTGAACAGGCGCCTTGCAACTAGGGTAGATCTCTTCCCCAGACCCCCGTAAGTGTTTATATTCTCTGTTTCTTGTATTTGTGTGTGTTTCCGAGGTCTTGTCCGAATAAACCGCAATTTATTTTACTGCCTGTTTTGCCTTGTGACTGATCCCTTAAATATAAATGTGTATTGGGCCTGCCCTCCCGTGACACTGTTATATAGTGGTATCTACAGATACCAGACGGGGAGTGTAATAGAACAGGAATACCCCTATCTCCACTTCTGTTTCACCCCCCCTTTTCCTCGCAGCCCTGCTTGTCAGCTTCTTAGTGCCAGCTGTATGTGTTTGGCTCTGCACACAAACACAGTGCTTGTGTGATAAATACAGTGCCATTTCCCCTCTCCCAGCAGCTTGCTGCATTAAAGATGCAACATTATTGCTACATGTTGTAGCTCCCCCAGACACTCCTGTGAGTTGCCATAGCAGCCCCAGCGTTTCTCTCAAATGGGCTAGTCTGCTTTCTCCCCCTCTGCTCTGCCCACAGATGGTCTGTCCCCAGACTATCTTACTACCCAGCATACATTGCCATTTCCTTTCCACCATTCCTCTGGACTTGTGAGTACCTCGCTGTAACCCCTGTAATGGTGCTGCAGGATTATCTTTTCACCTCCCTTTACTACTAAGCACAGACAGAGATATTAGACCTACACCTCTACACAAGATACTGTTTTTCACTGCTTTCTCCAAAATAAAGTAAGAAAAGAAACAGACCTTGTCGTGCTTGGAAAAGAGGGCGAGTTGACACTATATGAGCTAAGTCATCCTACACGTGACCCTCTGGCTTCCAGAATAGTCAGGTTGTAACTCAATCTAAAACTGAAAGATATATATACCTGTCTTTTGTTGTATGTATGTATATATATATATATATATATATATATATATATATATATATATAAATATATATATATGTAACCCTGCTTCCCCCCATCCCCCAGACTCTACGGTGGTGTCTAGGGTGCATGAGGGCAGATTACATGCGGTGTGGTGCATACCTGTGAGGAACAGGAGGGCCTGAGTTTCCCGCGATGTTATGGGGGAGCCAGGACCGGGCTTCTGGGGTGGTAGCCTCCATGATCTCTTAGTGGTGCAGCGCCTCCATCTTCTATACTCCCAGGAATATGGGACAGGACCTGTATAGAAGAACCCTTTCGGTCCCAGGGTAATAGCCTCCAACTCACACAAATAGTCTTTGGTACAAAGGATAGTCTCTTTATTGGCAGATCAGCAACTCCCAAATGTAGTGGCTTCCAGTAGCCGCAACAACAACAGCAGAGCCTGGCTAATTACTCCGCTCTCCTCCCGCACAGATATTTCCTCCTCTCCTTCCCTCCAAGTCTCTCCTCCGACAGGATGGTCTGGGCTGGGGCTTCAATACCCCGCGGCCCACCTCCGAGGTTATCCTCGCGGTGGGGATTGGATTCTCCCCATCACCCCTGGCAGGGGGTGAGGGGCATTGGTCCACCAGGTGTATAGTACTATCCGCTCTACTAGAAGCGGCTGAGTCTCTCCACTCCTCTCTCTATCGGTTCCTGCACGGCTGCGCAGGTGAGACCGCGGTCTCCTCCAACTCCTCGGACCGATCCGCAGGACTCTCTTGGCAGACTCCCACGGCAGACAAGACTCGCCACTTACAGGAGTTGCCGGCTAAATATAGAGCTAGCCCTACCTCTCGTGACGTCAGCAGGGAACCTCCCCTCTTGCTCACGCCTGCAGCAGAGTCCAGGCCTGCATCTACCACTCAGGGCGGGGCTATCAAGGGGGAAAACCCATGATGATTACTGGTGCCTGATCTTAACAGGACTTACCACAGTAGAAGGGAGATGGGTATAGCTTGTGCTGTTTACAGGGGGCTACATATATATACACACACATATATACACACAAATTATTTTCAGATTAAAAAAATTACATAAGAAAATGTTTAAAACCACAACAAAAATTTAAATTGGTCCCCAGTGATGGGCAGGGCAATTGAAAATTGTGGTAAGATACCGCTGCTTGAAACACATATGCGGTGTACGGATTCATTAGAGACCCTTTTCCCAATCCCAAGGAAGTCTTGGGACACTTTAGCGGGTAGTGGGGGCGATGTATGGAGCGTTGCTACAAATAATTTTGCCATCAAACAGATGCACATCAGAATATCTTGTTTCAGCTTCTCTGTGCACCAATGTATGAAACACGTGTGTGTGTAAGACACTTCATGTGGGATTGGTCCTCTTCTTCTCGTCATTTACAGTGGGGTTCTGATAGCCACCTCACTACGTGCCGTGGTATGGATTCGCGCTGCTTTATGTCCATATGCGGAGCGTCGTATTTCCATGACAACGGAGGGTGGCGGACTCGGATCACCTAATGGACGCCGGCTTGCTGGCGGGGTGCCTGTTCGCATGTGCTTGAAGACTGAGGCGGTACGCTGTGCACGTGTGTGGACCTCCGTCGGCACTGTGACAACATGGGGGACTATACTTTCTCGCCGTGGAACACCTGCAGCGAGGTGAGATGGGCCATAGCCTGCGTATTTATAGGACGCTTGTTTGATAGTTATTCAGCCCTCACCATGACAAAGACTGCGTGGCAGTCGAAACGTTGGTTGTTTTGCTGAATAAATCGCTTGATGATTAAGTCCGTGTGCCTAGATACTTAATTCTTTCTTCTTTCTCCCCACCTCCAGGAGCACGGCCGTTTGACCTTATTTTCCACTGATGAGACATGTGCCTGCAATACTCTATGACTATGTATTCCCCTGTAGCACCAAGCCAGGGAGTCCCAGCTCTCCCCAATCTGCCATCCTATCATGAGGCTCCCTGAGTAGAGGTGTTTTAAAAACAAAAAACAAAACTGATGCAGGCTATGAACCTTTAATAGTTTGGATCCTACTGCGTTTTAGCCAGCTACGATACATGCACATTATTTTGAGGTCAACCGTTATGGATCAAGATTGTGGAACTGTGCATGACGTGTTTTATTAAATGATCTTGTTGCATTTTTATATGATTCAATTCGTATTGTCTGTGACCCTTACTCTATAAATCAATGGGGCTTTCTGTGCGATCACATCAGATCAGCGCTATTGCAATATATAGAAAAGGGGCTCCTTGAAGATCTTTCCTGTGTACCCAGTATACTTTTCGCATGTGAAGTTTTTGTAAATATTGTCCCAGGAACTACAGGGGGTCCCCATAGGTAAGGCTAGACGTCTGAAATATGTGTCCTATTCATTACACAGACAGGATGTTTTGATTGCACAGCATGTTATCGGTGTCTGGTTGTTTTGCAGAGAAATTAGCGACTGTGTGATCACTTCTTGAGTATTGTACAAAAACACATCCTCTTATTTGTTTCTTTACTCTTTAAGCGCTATAATTAAATGTAACAGATTTGAAAATAGAAATTAAAGTCTGACACAATGCTCCAGGACAAGATTGTAGCCATTGTCCAAAGGGGATACGAAACTATACTGTGAGTAATTAGGCACACCTCTTCTGACTTGCTGCACCGACGTCATTGAAGAAACCTCCCTTGTAAAAGCAGGACAGTGCCAGAAAAAGAAAAGACATTGAACTTCTTTATAAAGTACCTTCCATTTGCACTGTAAAATTCCAGTCGCTATTAGAGTTAAAAGAGAATTTATATAAAATAAGGCAGTCCATGCATATTCTGAAAAGCACAAATATGCCCTTTCAATAAGCCCGCTTATATAGTCACTAGAGAAATATTTGCTTGTATTCTTGTTTTGGAGGGAGGCGAAGGTAGGATGAAATTTCTTCATATATCTCATATTATAAAATGTAAGTACCAAGTACTGTAATTCTGGCTTGTATAATAAAAAAAATCCACCCCAAAAAAACACCTGAACCACATACCGATGTATCAGACATTGTTCCCATAGAACAAACCATATAATTAGAATGCAGAAAATCAGAGTTTCCTTAGGATTCAAAGGTTATTTTGGTGCAGAATATCAAAACATCCAACTAAAAGGGAACAATGAATCCTTTTCCTTTGGATTTTGTGCCTAACAAAAACTGCTTCCTATCTAACATTCATGTGGATTTCTCTTTATACATTAAAGCTGCAGTTCAGTCTTTTTAAAAAAAAATTTTTTTAATTCAATAGTTTTATGTGGGCAATCTCTAATTACATAAAGAACTGTATAGCTGCCAGTCAATTCCTTCTCCATGTATTTATTGGCGAAATCTTTAGATATGGGATATGTTTTTCCTCTGCTTCTGTCACTCAGTGGAAGCTCATGAATATTCATGAGCACTCCTGCCCCGACATGTGCTAGAGGGAGGGTAGGGCTGACAAAGGGGTGTGCCAGGGCTTGTGACAGGACATGAAGGGGCAGTGCCTTAGTAAATGGTTGTTAAAATGTAATACAAGAAAATTGGTCTTTCAAAGTTGTTTTTTAAAACAGAAAATGCTAAAAGTATTTTTTCTTACTACAGAACTGATTTATTAAAAAAAAACACACATGCAGGATATTGACTGAACTGCAGCTTTAAGTAGCATCTCGCATGCAGCATTTTAAGCAAAATGTGATGAATACAAACAGTGACTAAAATAGATTTGTGCAAGATCTTGTTTTTCCTTATTCATTATTAGCATAGATCCGTTCTGCAAAAAGAAAAAAAATCAGCAACTTTCTTTCAAGTGGATAAGGAAGAAGACCGCGCTTGTGTATGTTATTTCCCAGAATCCTTTGCTGCAGCGAAAGCACGGTATGCGGTGTGATTAAGGGTAAGGAAGGTTGGAGGACCTGTCTCCGACATGTGAACGCACTCAGAAGTATTCATCACACATTTTTCAGGAATTGCACTCGACATGAACTGGAGCACATCCCCCACTGCTCGGCAAAGTAAACATGAGTATATAACTCTGTCATGCAGTTAATCTAGATTCTAGAAGTTGTTAATTACATACATACCTGTGAGCACCACATACTGTCAAATCTCAACATTCAAAATTAAAGTAAGGTCATTTCTGACTGTGCTGTCCACAGCCATTGCCAAACCAATTGCGTCCATAGTCAACTCTATCCTGTCTGCAGGCCATATCCCTAAGACCTGGAAAACTGCCAGAGTTGTCCCAATCTTCAAAAGTGTGGACAAAAACACTGTCTCAAACTACAGGCCAATCTCACTTCTCCCAATTCTATCCAAATTTATGGAAAAATGTGTCCACTCCCAATTAAGCGATTTCTACACCAAGACACATTTCCCTAGCCAATTCCAGTCTGGGTTTCGTCCCAAACACTCCACCGTAACTACCCTGCTAAAAGTTTGCAATGAAATCCAGTGTGGAATGGAACGGGGACAACTCACTGGCACAGTATTCCTAGATTTTGCAAAGGCTTTTGACACAGTTGATCATGTTATCCTGCTTAAACTCCAGAGCTCTGGAATAGGGAAACATGCTTTAAACTGGTTTCAGTCCTACCTATCAGGAAGATCCCAACATGTGTCCATCTCAGGCTCTAACTCCAACCCCCTGGATATCACCTGTGGTGTCCCGCAAGGCTCTGTTCTGGGGCCCCTACTCTTCTCAGTGTTCATTAATGATCTTCCCACAGCTTGTAAGGAAGCCTCAATACACATGTATGCAGATGACAATCCTATATGCACACAGCCATAGCCTCTCTGACCTTCAACACATACTTCAGTCTGACTTTTTGAGACTCGAAAACTGGATTTCCCAAAACAAACTGTTTTTAAACACTGACAAGACAGTAACAATGGTATTTGGGACCAAGACTAAATTTGTAAAGCTTCCAGTGACTGAGCGCCTGATTAGAACCAACGCTAACACCACCCTAACACCTGTCACTAGTTTTAAATACCTGGGCTTATGGTTTGATTCCCACTTAACATTCGGGATGCACATTGATACCCTGACAACCAAGACCTATGCCAAACTAGGGGTACTTTACAGGAACAAATCCTCCCTAAGTCTCCTGGTCAGAAAGCGTATTGCACAGCAGATGCTAATGCCAATTATTGACTATGGAGACATAGTATATGGCTCGGCTCCTCAAACCCACCTTAGCAAACTTGACACCCTCTACAATTCAATTTGTCGTTTTGTTCTCCAATGCAACTATAACACACATCACTGCGAAATGCTCAAAGAACTAGATTGGTCATCACTAGAGTCTAGGCGCAAAGTTCACCTTTCCTGTCTCACCCTCAAATACTTTCTGGCAAGCTACCCGTCTATCTGAACAAGCTCCTCACCCCTACCACTTGCAGCACTTATCACCTGAGATCAGACTCCAAAAGACTATTCATGGTCCCAAGGCTCAACAAAGTATCCGGACGTTCCTCCTTCTCCTTCCGTGCACCCCAAAACTGGAACAACCTACCAGAGACTCTCATATCCACCACCAGCTTAAGTTCTTTCAAATCTAAGGCTGTCTCACACTTTAATCTGGTCTGTAACTGTTTCATACGCTCATAATATACATTTTCTTTAACTGTGCACGCAATGTCTTGTATATAATGTACACCCTGTTCATTTATGTAACTGTACTTGTAACCATGTATTATTTGTTTTACTCTGTGCCCAGGACATACTTGAAAACGAGAGGTAACTCTCAATGTATTACTTCCTGGTAAAATATTTTATAAATAAAATTATAAATAAATTTAAGAATAAATCAGGAATTATGGCAGTGAGGATTTAGTTGGGAAATCCTTATTTTATGCAATCAAAATGGGGAAAATATTTTATTGGTTGTAAACAAGAATTTTGATAAATTCGACAAAGGGGTAGTTTTATTTTTGATGATAACCTGCATTGCCAAAATGTTTTTTTTTTTTTTACTGCTGGGCTTGGCACACAGTCCCATCACCCTACAACTAAAGGATAGATCGTATTTCGAATTCAGGTTGGATGTACAGTATGCTTATGTGGTTTAACAATACAAAATGTGGTGCTGAACTGTAGCGCTTCATTAACATTACCAGTGGTTTTGAATAGATGTGTCCTAATGTTCTATTTCGCAGGAGATGTACTGGCCTTGGAGAGAGGCGGTGACCCCAGTACATGGAAATCTGTGCAGTGATCAAAGCAGAAAAATAGGGGCCATGTGTGTTCCGGGGAACCCCTCTCAGCTCATGGCAACTTTTAAGACTACAAAAGAAAAACAAGAATGTACGGTCGTATTCTATTATGCTCTTAAAATGGACTATTCTGCTAACTTGTTGACTTATTCTGGGCTTTTTTTCTTTTTATTAAGTAAGAGTGTGTGAGTGTGTGTGCGAGTGTACACAGGGTAACCTGCCATGTCATATAATCCTACTTTGTATTGTCATTTGACATGTATTGGCAACCTTGGCATGATAGAATAAGATTAAGAAAAAATATCAGGTGGTCAAAACCTATAAAAAAAAGAAACTCAGGCGCATGTACATGCCATGCATAGCCGCCCGAACCTGCGTCACCCATCATATGATAATGAAAAAGCTGAGGGTTCTGGGTAAAAAAAAAAATGCAAATGATCACGCTGTCACTAACCATCCTAATGAATTTTGAACCATCAATTGCAAGAGAAATTAAGATTTAATTAACTATTGGGGTATGTTTCTGTGAGTTGATAGGCAGACCCCTCCCTTAATTGTTATTCAATTGCATGTGCTCAGAGTATTTAAGACAGACTACCTTGGCTGTGTCCCATCTTAAGCGTCACATTTAAAGTGTGTGGCAGAGTTCAGAGTTGAAGATTTGAGGAAGATCGGGACTCCGCACAACAATTTTGCAACTGTGAGAACTTAAATTTCGAAAAGCTGTGACTCTGTACTCTTTCTATACTCCAGGACCTGGGAAGTCTCTCCTCCTGCGTCTCACTTTGCCCTCCCTACAGCTTTTTCTGTTTACCGTTTCCTCACTCCTTTGTGAATGTCTCTGTTCTCTCAAACTTTCCCACTTCACCATTATTTATACACCTCTCTCCCAACAACTTCTTTACCCCTCAATAAAAAGCACACACACAAATCCTCTATTCACATTCTCTATCTGCTCCTTCCTGCTGCAGGGGGTCTCCCCTAAGCCTGAACCCAGACATACACACCTGATTTCACCCATGCCTCCCTGCCATCTTTTCCCCCTGTAAATTGTGTTAGCCCTCTCATTTTAATACTGACTAACTTTAAAACTTGCCCCACAAATCAAACATCCCAATAGCCTGCACTCATGGTTACAGTCCCACACTCAGTCACTCCTACCACCCATTGGGACCAAGCACTGCCATCTACATCACGTATTCCCTCACCTGCTGTCTCTATAAGTTCCCCATCATACCACTTAGATTGTTATCTCTTCGTGGAAGGGATTTCCTTTCCTATTGTCTGATTTTGCTGCACTTATTGTATTGTTATAATTACCTGTACTGTACAATTTGTGAAGCACCAAGTACATTTATGAAGCAATATAAAGACATACAATATCCATATTGCGCTCAATCTTCCGCAATTTTGGACCCATCTGTTGGAGCTTACCAATTCTGGCATAGTGAAACTGGTATTACTAGCACACCGGACGCAATAATGTGCTAGTATTTAAGTGATTATTTGAATTGTATTCCTCTAATTCCAGATCTAGCAGTAGTCTGACTTCTCTTAGACTTCCCCCGCCACTGCTCCAAGTAACGAGAACGAGAGCAATTAGAATTTACAACACTTTATTGCAGCGTTGCCAAGTCAGTTTTCTGAAGCTGGTGAAGATCGTGCAGCATTTCTGTTGAAAATGGTACAACTTTACAAATTCATTTTTAATTATTTTCCTACATGCAGAGATACCCAAAAGTGGTAAAAAATAAAAATAAAAGCCTGAGGGAAAAAAACAAAACAAAAAAAAACACTAATTTAAGTAGTATACACGTGTGCTATGTCTATGTAATGGATTCTATTTACATGAAAGCAAATAAAACCCAACTATACTAATAAAGAACAGATGGTCAGAAACAGAAATAAACCCAACTGATTTATTCACTTTCTACTTGGCAAAAGAAAAAGAAAACGTATAAAGTTTTCATTGAATGGTTTATACACTGAGGCTCTAACCATGAAGTCCACACAACATTTATATCTGCTTCTCTCCTCTCTGCTGTTCCCCCATAACCTGCTCACTGGCACATTATGGGGGGGGAAGTGCTTATGATGGACTTCAGTACGTCCCTGTGTTTCCGCTGGTATCAGGATAGGAGAAACACGTCTCGTACTTCAGATCTATATGCACCTTTTCAGCAAACGTGATTTTCACAGCTCTTCTAAAACCCTTTGCTGCCAGAGAGCCCCAACATGCATGTTGTTGATGGCCCCCTCTGATAGCAAAGGGGGTTCAGAGTATGCAGCCAACCCTGTACCTATTTCCCTTCCAGCTCTTTTCCTCACTCCCCCTTTTCTTTTATCACACAGAAAAATTAAAAACAAAAATCGTAAACAGAAAGCCTTTTTGGGAGGAGCGGCTTTCGGTGCACTCTTAAAGACTGCCACCATACATGTTGCATTGAACATTGCCATTTTTCTGCCCTCTCTGCACCATGTCAGCGGTTGATTTGGAGCTCCTAAGGATCATTCCTTCCGCCGTCCTCCAAAGTGTGCGACATCACTGCATCCTAAAGCTTCTTGTTGGACCCTTCCACCCAGTCAAATGGTTTCAACTCAAACGCAATCCACTTATTTTCAAAAAGAAAATCTCGCTCTACTTTATAACTGAACTGCTTGCTAATAAAGTCAACCATCTCGCTGCTTTCCTCCCAATCTGAGGCCACTGTGAAGCCTCAGCAGATGCTTTCTGTTTGTGTATCTGTTGTGTCTAGGCTGGAAAGCTTCTTCTTGTCTGGTTGTAGCAGAAGCCGGTGTTCCTGCCCCTCCTCGCTCCCCAGCCCCGTCCCAGGTTTCCGTTCTGAACTCTCCGTTCTGAACACGCTGCGATGTGCCAGCTGGTCTCATTCAATGTCTGGAGGACTCCACTAGCCACGTTGTCAAGATACAGGGCCCAATGGAATGACACTTGCTGCCGGATCAACGTCTCCTGGTAAAACAGATAAAGAAAAAACAAACACAAAAATATACTAAGTTATTTGAAACATAGAATTTGAAAACAGATGCTGAGAAAGAACCACTTGGCCAACCTAGTCTATATGATCCTTGGCTGTCTTTCTTATTAAGCATAGCTTTATGTCTGTCCCAAGCAATTCCAATGATCATTGAAGAGTGATACTACTAATGTCAAATTAATGTAATTCAAGGAGTTATTGCATACTTTTGAACTCAGTCTTAACTTGTTTTCTAGCTTTAGTGACATCCCTGTGAAAAACAAAGGAAACTTAGAAGTATCAACAACCAAGAATTAATAGCCATTCAAGTTCATGCCATATAGTGAATCCTATCCCACGCACGTTAAATGATGGGTATAATGTTTGAAAGAACATGGGCGAGCTATGTTTTTTTTTTTTTTTAACCTTTTTTTCATAGTTTTCAGAAACGTAAAAAACTATAGCAACAAAAAATAATAAGCAAGTGTTGAGGCAGAAAATAAGCAAATATTTAGGTAGAGAAACTCAAATTTTAAGGAATTGTGCATCCAACAGTTATTGTGCAGACATTTCCTTGACAAATCTTGGAATCTTATTGGACTGTGAGCAACAGGGATCAGGTTTGAGCAGAGAAAATACACATCCTCTGTATTTCCAGGCGTATTCTGCTTGCGCTCTCCATGAGCTCCAGTACAACTGATCTACACTCTTAGGCTGAGGACCCACTGCACGCGTCCGCACTGCCGCCTTGCTTGCAAGTCACTGCACCGCGATCTGGGGTCTGCAGCTGACTTTTTTTAGGCGCGGGGGGCGTGGCCAAAACAGGTCAGGGGGCGCAGCCATGACAGGGGGTAATGTCCCTCTCCAGGCTGTGCTGTCTCATCTAAACCCACCACAGATGTCACAGGCGCGCGCCCCCCCCCCCCCCCCCCTCGGTCTCTGCAGCTCCCCACAAACCATAGCCGGGGAGAGACAGGGAGTGGATCTGTGCCCCGTCACCCCCTCTCTCCCATCAGCAAACATGGGGAGAGGGGAGCGCAGGATATGGGGAGCCTTATGGATCCTTTTATATCGCAAAGTCTGTTTCAGCCCAGCACTGAAAGGGTTAGTGCATTGATCCCTATGCATGGCTTGTCCCCACCCAAGCCTGTGAGGTAGATTTTAACGCTCTCCCCAGATATGCTTCCCTGTGCTTCTTGATGTTATTCACAGGGAGCCTCAGGACTTCAAATAACTTGACCACTGTAGGACAGCCTCTTCCCGAGCCGCCTCCTTCCCGTAGCTCCAAACCGCTCCCCTCCTCCCCTCATTGGCTGACTGCCGCACCACATGACGCGCCAGTGCTGCAAACCACCAGGAGCTTGCAGCTCCCGCGGGCTGACGCATCACAGCACGCAGTCAGCCCTGTCGGAAGGAGGCAGCGGGGATAAGCACACTTGAGGTAAGGGGCTGGTGGCCCACGCCGCCGACCGCAGCGGGGCCTTAGGATTCCGGAACCTCATTCCTATTCTCTGTGAATCTTCTGTTCACTTTGTGTCCTTGAACCTTTTCCTTCCCATTGCTTTCTATTTCATCCCTTGCTTTCAGTCCCTTCTTCCCATTATTGGAGTTGGACACACGATTCAACCCAAATGGTGCCGAAAATGCCAAAGATTTTTTTTTAATTATGTTTATTATAAGCGTTCTCCAGCCGTTTAATTAAATTCCAACAAGGTCATCTAAATGGCCTGTAATCCCGGGGAGGTTTTGAAAACGGCAATGCTTTAAATATCGGGGGTCATTTGACGTGACGTCATGACGCACAGAACGTCGGAACCAAGGTGGGGGGGAGGGCGAGCAGAGAGGGGGAAAGCCGGCAGGGGGGTGCAGGAGAAAAGGATTGCGCTCCCCTGCCTTACGTTATTCTCTGGCAGCTTCTGGGGACGTGTCACCAGGGCAACGCTATGCCACATGACGTCGTGACATCAGAAAACGTCGGCGAAAAAGGGGGGGGGGACGCACACACAAAAAAGTTTGCACACCCCTGCTTTAGTGTGAAAGTAAAAGTATATGGTATGCACAGAACTAGTATAATAAATACAGAACTCAAATAAATGAGGGTTTTCTAAAAAGGAGCCATCAGACGTGGTCCTCTTTCAGAGCCCGAACAGTGTTCTTCTGCTTTTCCTTTACAGGACCGCAGCCAAACCGGTCATCCTCCAGTTTAAAGCCAATGTGTTTAATACTGTGTGGCCCCCGCATGATTAAGCACTGATGGGATTTTGCCTAGTAGTGGATTTTATGCTTGAGTTCATATTGAGCGTCAGGCATTTCACCATTAAAAAGGTGCCGTTTCAGCAAGTAAAAAGAAAAAAATGCATTCATTTTATCTCGATTATACAGTATGCTCGTTATAAAATTAGCAAGATTATTTTATTTTTCTGCAAAGACTATTGACCGTGGACTTTTTGAAAAAGCATATCGCTCTACTCTATAACTTTGGAAGTGCTCTGCAATTCTTGCTTCATGTTAAAATCATTCCTCAACAGAAAAAAACCCTGTTATTATACTGTAGTATATTATGCAATACAGTACTAGTTATTGTGTTTTTCTACATCCAGGCTTTTGGGCTTGCATTTGCAAATATATTACCCCTTCAATGCAAGAAAGAAGCAACAAGTATATTTTAGTGTGTCCTTTTGGGCACTGGGTAAACAAAACAATTGGTGTTAGGATGCAGAAATCCCAAATACTATATTGCTTAATACTGTATTTAACAGATAGCACCTCTTATTAAATTGTCTTTGTTGTCAATAGATAAACTCTTTGATCCGAATAAATTAGGACTAAACTTACCCTTAACCCCGTGGGCATGAGAAGATAGCGTTTTTAGTAGTTTACACCCCCTTCCTTTCTAGTGAACATGCATTATCATCCATTGATTATACTATATAGCTTATATGTACCTAAAATAACTATTTGTTCTTGTAGCAAACAGATTTGAAACCTTATCCTTGTGTCAGCATAATACATATTACCTTACCAAGCTTCTCTCACTATGTATGCAGTGACACAATGAACTTTATTATGGCTTTTTAATAAGCAGACAGAGTGCCATTCTCTTTATGCCAATTAGAAATATATGGATTCTTCAATTTATTAGAATTACACCCCCTCACCCCAATAAATGCCACAGTATTGCCATAAAGATGTAATCCCTCATAAAACCAAAACAAACAGTGGCATTGGGAATAGGGTAAATAAAGCAGATAGTTGGGTTTTTTTTAGTTGGACAATCCGTTTGTAGACATGGTAAGCGGAAACAGGAGGCGTGAAACGTTTTACCTACCCCCTTTCTGTGATGTCAGTGCTCAGTGCCGAGCTAGAGCTGGAACAGACAAAGGGCCCTTCCCTCCCCACGATTGATTTTATGAGGCAAAGGGGGTAAGGTAGGGGAAACACCACCGAGGCTGCATATTCTTTTCCCAATTAATTGTGTGACCCAAGATCGTCCCTTTAATATATACCAAGAATTTTAGCAGAAAAAGATTGTCATCCTCAGATTTTATAACAGGGCTTACATTTTTTTTTTCCCCTAGACCGGTATTGGCATTTTTAAATATACACTGTTTTACTTCTAATGCTTCCATGGTAACCGAAAGCTTTAGAAGGCTTTCACAATCTTTACCTAATCTCTTTCTTTATAGGACTGTTTGTAAGCGGATGTATCTGCAGGCAAATTGGTAACTCCCAATGTGTGTGGTTTTAGTATAAGAAAAAAATAGATGCAGGGGAAGACTAAGATTAGAATTACATAGGACCTCCCCACCCCCCATAGGAGACAGAGACAAAACTAACACTTTTTCTATAAAGATAATCACAATCTTTCCAAGCCAATTACGTGAGTGTGTGAGAGTGAGAGTGTGTGAGAGTGAGAGTGTGTGAGAGTGAGAGTGTGTGAGAGTGAGAGTGTGTGAGAGTGAGAGTGTGTGAGTGAGAGTGAGCGTGTGTGAGAGTGAGCGTGTGTGAGAGTGAGAGTGAGCGTGTGTGAGAGTGAGAGTGAGCGTGTGTGAGCGTGAGCGAGAGCGAGAGTGAGCGTGTGTGAGAGTGAGCGTGTGTGAGAGTGAGAGTGAGCGTGTGTGAGAGTGAGAGTGAGCGTGTGTGAGAGTGAGAGTGTGTGTGAGAATGAGCGTGTGTGTGAGAGTGAGCGTGTGTGTGAGAGTGAGCGTGTGTGAGAGTGAGCGTGTGTGTGAGAGTGAGCGTGTGTGTGAGAGTGAGCGTGTGTGTGAGAGTGAGCGTGTGTGAGAGTGAGAGTGAGCGTGTGTGAGAGTGAGCGTGTGTGAGAGTGAGCGTGTGTGAGAGTGAGAGTGAGCGTGTGTGAGAGTGAGAGTGTGTGTGAGAATGAGCGTGTGTGTGAGAGTGAGCGTGTGTGTGAGAGTGAGCGTGTGTGAGAGTGAGCGTGTGTGTGAGAGTGAGCGTGTGTGTGAGAGTGAGCGTGTGTGTGAGAGTGAGCGTGTGTGTGAGAGTGAGAGAGTGAGAGAGAGAGAGAGAGAGAGAAATGTTGTCAGTTATGTATGACTGGGGCTATGGTAGAGAATAGTTTTGCAACTCAAATATATATTTCTTTATAGTTAGAGACTGCACCTTTCAACATACCAAACCGCTCTATTAAGTGAAACCTGAATACATCTGACGTTTAAGGCCATGCTTGCTACCTCAGAATTGAAGTTCATCTCACCTGCCACCAGTCTTGAAGATGAGATCTGCGTTGGGCGCTCCCTTCGGATGTTGGTACCGAGGTCGGCGCTCTCTGTTCGTATTGGCAGGAGCTGGACGCTGAGCCAAAGACTGTAACATTTCTGTAAGGAAAACACCAACAAAGGAGTTTTACCGTGTTCCTGTACTGAGGCAAGCGTCGGATAAAAGTTTCCCTGCACAAAAACCCACATGGAAATACTGCACTGCACAACAGGGAGTAGAACACTTCTCATTAGCAAATATCTCATGGAAAACAGCTTGCGATGTTGCAGGATAGAGCTTTTTCCCTACTACCCTCTATCCCACTCAGAGAGCAAAATCCTTCTCCATGGCAGCGGCTTCTGCATCATTACTAGGCGAGAGTTGGAGAGCATAAGGATGCGATAAAGGCACCAAGCAGCAGTTACGGTTTAAATTACCCCTTCAAAGCATGGGATGTAACTTCGGCTGTAACACTCCCAGGGACCATGGTTAATATATTTGAACATGGTCCAAAAAAAACTGTAACATGCAAATCACTCGGCAAATGCACTATAGTGTTACACTTCCATGCAGGGCTTTTTTTGTGAAGGTACGTGCTGGGACGGCACCTATTTTTCTGAGTGCCTCTTGCCTTCTCGCTCACGACGACGCTTTGCCATGACAACAGGACGCCACACAGCGCTGCGTTGCCATGACAAGGCGATGCCACGTGATGCCGAGACGTAGCTGGACACGAGGAGCCGGAGAAGGTAAGAGGCCCTGCGCTCTCCCCAAGTATCAGGCCTATATTTTTTATTTTTTTTTACAAAAAGCACTGCTTCTTGGCAATACCGAAGGAAGCAATTTGCAATACTGGAAAAAACAACTTTTCATTATTTATATTCTTTATGTTGTAGCACTCTGAAAAGGTTTGCACAGTAGATTTTTGTGGTGTATATTATTTTTATTTTTTACTCAATTCTACACAAATGAAATGCAGGTTTCAGCATCAATCCCCTCCGGTACCCTATAAGAGTTTAACTCAAATGTTAGTATCTAAAGGGGTTAAAAATAAATAAATACATTTGCAATAGACCTCCCGGACAAGTAATATTTTAAAGCTTATATCTCCTAAACTGTGCATCAGATTTAAAAAAAAATAAAAAAAAATAAAAATCAGTGTTGGAAAGGGCAAGAAACGCTCTATTAAAAATCAGCACAGACTGCAGCTTTAAAGGAACAATGCGTGGCATTTTTTATTTTTTGTATTCTTCAATACAGGATTGAAGCAGGGAAACTCCGCAGTTAAACCCCATTCATTTCAGCTCCGGGGACCCCTGCACCTTGAGATACTTGCCTCTGTATGGGGTGCCGGTATCTCTGCAGCGTTCTGCAGTTTAAAGCTCCCGCCTCACATGGGCCAATAGGAAGCCGCACCGGGTGCTGTCACAGCTCCCTAATGGCCTGAAAGGGGCCCCGAGAGCTGTGAGAATCGCCCATAATATGAACCCCGGAATGGCTACCGGCACCAGCTACGAAGGGAAATCTCTCTAAAAGCAGGGCGTCCCTGGGGCTGGACTTAATGGCGTTCAGCTCCAGACCCCTCCTGCAATCCTGTACATAAGTAAAAATAAATAAAAGACGCCGCATGGATTGCCTCTTTGAAGTTGCAACCGACGCAGGCAATATTTTTGTGATTTGTTTTATTATTATTATTTTTACACAGGATTGAAGCAGGGGGCTCCGGCGCTGAACTCCATTAATATCAGCTCCAGGGACCCCCAAGCTACCAGAGATACCTACCTCCGGAGGGGGTGCCAGGATCTCCTGCGAGTTTAAAGCTCTCGTGTCACATGGGCCAATAGGAAGCCGCACTGGATGAAGTCACGGGTTCCTATTGGCTGCGGGAGCTTTGAAACGCGGCCATTCAGTGATCCCTGCTAGCCGACCAGAGCAGCTACCAGCACCTACTATGGAGGGATCTCCGGAAGCAGGGGGTCCCCAGAGCGGACATTAATGGGGTTCAGCTCCGGAAACCCCCTGCTTCAATACTGTTAAAAATGCACTAATCAAATTGCGCGTTTCGATTACCACTTTAAGGATTAAGTGTTTTAAAAAAAAAAAAATTTAAACTTCAGAAGATGAAGGAACTTTGTAATTGAGTTGGTTCAGGTGCATTGCAAGAGCTGAAGTTCGATCTGTAAATCCTTGGTAATTCGATACGCATTTTCCAGTTTTGCAGGCAGCAGTAATTTATAATAAGTTTTGCAATGTGTACAGTATCTCGCTAACAACCAATAAAGGCAAAAAGCAGAATGGTAGCTATAAACAATTAAACCTTTGTGCATATAATGGAGAATACAGTTCCTCAATCTCCCAGCCTGTAGTGCTACTGAACAGCTTACAACAGTATTAGAACTGGCAAGTTGGACAGCATGCTTTAAAATCTAAAACTAGGATTTAGAGAGCAAAGTAAAGTCATTTTAACAGAGACTCTCCTTACTAAAATGCAATACTCATTACTAAATGGTTTGCAACAACTGAGGTTTAAGTTATCCATATAAAATGTAGCACACACTACATCAAAGTGCAGTTTTAAAAGTTCACTATTTCTTAAAGCAAAGCAGATCCAGGCTTTCCAACTGGGCATCAACTGTTTGCCACACACTAATATTGATGATGCATACGTGGCTCTGAGAAGCATGCCAAGTAATTGGATTGCAGTAATAAATAAGTGAGCTTGTATTAATAAGCCTCACAATCATAAGACCTGTACCACTGTGGCACCAAACTTTATACATTGATGTGACTCCTGACATCAATGTATAAACATAAAAAAATACATCTTGGTAAGCAGACGGTGTGTATTACGCAGGAGAGTTTTTGATTCTGTAGAAGACTCAGTTCAGCAGGCTATGTTACCTTTTAATGGATGACATCTTTTATCCTTTTTTGTTCAGGAGCATACAATACATGGGCCTTTTTCCCCCCAAAAGAGGCCTTTTCTCATTTCAACAATTGGAACCATGTGATCTTGAAAGATCATTTACCATCAGTTTACATGTTGGTCCAATCAAATTCATGTCAACCTCAAAGAATACTGCACTTCTGTTTGCCTCATGTATCAAACATGATGAGCATGGGTGAGTAACACGCATAAATTTGTCAAAAGGACCGTGAATCCACCGCCGCTCCCATCACCCGCAACTCATTACCTATCTATTGTTACTGCATTTATAGTAGATGCTACATTGGTGGGAAAAGAGGGAAGAAAACAAAAACCTGTGTTCATCTAAATCTGAAGAGAAAAGCAGAACTCACGGGAAGCATATACAAAAGAAATGTAGGCACAGCTAAGATAACCCATATATTTTATGTTGCTCCGACACAATATCATTCTTTGAGTTGCTACGGGTCAACGCTTGTACAAACATCTAAAAACAGCTCCTTTAGAAACATTCAGCAGCACATAAATGTTCATGAAAGTCAAACTGTTGGCAAAGTTCATGTCTATTAAGACTCCATTTCCAGTGGTGAAGAAATCATGTTAATGACGGAGATCGTAATTAGAAAGGAGATGAAGGGTACAAGCCCTACCTTGATAATCCTCCTGTTCCTGACGCTCATTAATGTCCAGAGTGAGCTTCTTCATCCTCATTCGCTCTTCTTGCTCAGCTTGCTGTTGGTTCCAATGATTTGCAGCAAGTTGGGAGGACATGGGTACATTGAGGATCTTAAACTGGAAAAAAAAAAATTATAGAATGTTATCACTTATTAATTAAACATATAATTTTTAGCAGACATATGTAGCCCAGAAACAATGTATTTTTTTTTTTTTTACATACTTTATTCAACCATATTTTCGTTAATAGTTATAGATTGATGCACATGGCCCTTCTTCATGCAGCTTCATGGAGAAAGTCCATGCCATGTCAGAAGGAGCAGAAGAGGAAGCAAAGTGGCAACAGGTTGTAGGCAGCGGATTGGGACGTTTGGCCGCAACCAAAACACCACAGGACATTTAAAGATGGCGCATTGGAGCAGCCTGTCTAGGCAGTGTAGCCTTTTGGCACGGGACAATGAAAACATGCAGTTGTCCGGGCGCAGCAGACATGGCTTGTCAGGTCGGCGGCGCGGCCAAACGTCCTAGGCGGGTAGGCAGTGTAAAACAATGGGGTTTTTAAAAAAAAAAAACTTTTTGGGGTTAAGAAACCAAAAACTATATTGTGAAATTCTGAGGACCCCTAACACTAATAGCGCTTCTGAGATTAGATGCATTATAAGGAACCCCAACCCTCTCTAATAGCGCGTCTGGGATCAGATACATTGAAAACTGTACCAAATACAGAAGAATTTACAAATGACCTAAAAATTATAGGGAACCCTTTAAGGATGCCCAAAGGGGGACCCTTATAGAAAAAGCACTGGTGTAGCATAAAAAGGAAAATATATGCAAGTACTTAGATCAGGTGGATGGTTTATTACGCCGAACTTTAAATTGATCCTCACAAGCGTGTCATGTGCGGAGCAAAGTGATTTAAAGGGTGACTGATCAAAACATAAAAGCTTCATTTACACTTAAGATGGAGAACACGTGTGCATCAACAGATCTTCCACAGGTCACTCAAGCCTGTTTCATTCACCCAATAGCACATTAAACAGCATTAAGCTGCGGACAAAAGATTCTGGATAGTGACATTAAATGTAGCATGACCAATGTGCTCATTAACGTTTCTTATTCCTTTCTGCCCTACGACTTTTCCGTATTGCATTGAACCGTCGTACCGCTCATAAGTTCTAGTAGCATTTTGGTCTTTCAGAAACGTAGATACGTTGTAGATGGCAAGAACTCTTAAGGTTCTTGAAGAATGAAATTATAGCGACATTTCAACAGCTCTAAAATCGGTCTCTTAAGTGGCAGATGTGTTTACGAAACAGCAAAGACTGGGAGAAGGAAGTACTCAGTGATCCCAAAGTGGACTGCTATTTAACAGTTTGAGCTTGGTCATTGATACGGCATTAGCCAGTATGGAAATGAAATGTGTTCAGTGTCTCCACTTCAAACAGAAGAACGTTAATGTGGGTTTGAGCTTCAATTTTCATCCTCAACACAAAATTGAATTAAAATTACATTACAACTGAATTAAAAAGAAATGTAAAAAAAAAAAAAAAGAAAAAAAAAAGGGGGGGGGTGGTCTTCATAAACGATTGTACTATAGCTTATTAATAAGCTGATATTTGAGGTGGTCTTAAAAAATAATAAATAAAAATGTGGTCCATTTCTTCTCCAAATGTACTATACGTGTAACCCCCTATAAAGGATATCTAATATTGATTGACAGGCTCTTGTGCCAATGACAGAACCCAAAAAAGGGTTTGTGTAATTGGAGAAGCTAAGAGAGGAGAGTTTAAGAGTCCCATGAGCCTTGAGGAGGGCACAGCTACAGAGACTAGGAGACTGGCGGTCCCTGTCCCTAGGAGGAGGAGGAGGCAAAGATCAGCATGAGCACGGAACCATCCCAGTTCAGCAGCGTAGGAATAGTCACAGAGAGGACAGTTATGGTCCACACACACCCGTTACAGCCAATCATGTTACGGGAGTCGTGAATAATCCCAGAGGGGATCACACTTGCAAATCGTACAGTACCATTGACTACACACAAGTTTTTGCGAAGAACCAAGCTTGCAACAATATAACCAAACATTCAAACGAACGAACACCATAACAGCCCCTTTATAATACAGGTTCATTGGGACCTAGAGAGACATTGAGGGACAGTAGCACAGCGATACACATATTGTTGAATTGTTGTAATAACTGGTCTTGCATTGTATATAGGATCCTCATGATTGAGGATCGCAAAGACTCTATTGTGTGTATATAAATAGAAAACCCCTGCTGTTCAAAGACACGCGTCAGGTCATATTGTCTGACCTAAGCCAGGCCCTAAGCCGGATGCGTTGTATCACATACATCCAGGGAAGTAGGACTTGGGCTACCGCCCTAGCATACGTCTAAAATCAGTCTAGGGGAATAAAGAGGGATTACATACATAATATTATAATAGCTTGAAATAGTCATACATTCAAACAGGGAATATAATGCTTTGGCGTGTCCATCAACAGTATTGTGTGCTTTATTTTATGTAACATATTTCAGGTGACCAGTGATGTTGCCAGAGCAGTCCCTGTCAGGGGACCAGCCCCTCCTTTGTGGCAGAACTTGCTGTAACTAGCACCTGCTAAAAGTAGATCCTATTGGCTAAGGATGTCTGTATATCTTGCCCAGTTACAGGGGCAGGCTAGTGACATCACTCAGGGGTATAAAAAGGAGCTGTAGAAGCTTTCAGACCCCAGGCTCCTGGAGAACACCAGTGGAGGAGAGTCTCACTGTTACGTGTATGGTCTATGGTGTTAGTAGTATGTCCTTTTGTTTTTTTTTTGCAGTTCGGGAAAAGTGCCCCAGCTAGAGAGGGCCCCTAATATCTTATAAAGATGCCATAGCCATCTATTTCTTAAGGAGGACGTGTGTGACAACTCAAAGCAAGGGATCCCTAAACCAGGGTTCCTAGGAACTGTCACAACTAAGGCTGCTCTAACGCAGGGGGGCGCAATCTTTTTCTCCTGCGCCCCCTGCCGGCTGTCCCACTCTCTGCGCGCGCTCCCCCCCTTACATTGGTTCCGGCGTTCTGGGCGTCATGTCACGTTGTCATAGCACGTAACCTCACATGATCCTGCGGCATCATTTGACGCGTCTCCAGATGCCGTCTGAACCAAGGTAAGTGAAATTTACAGAGGCGTTCGCCGCTTCCCCGGCACTTAATTTAAGTGCCATTGGGAAGCGTGGGGGGGGGGGGGGGGCTCTGTAAACCCAGCCAAGATAATCTCACGCCCCCGCACCCCAGTTTGCACACCTCTGCTCCAACGTCAACTCTTAAATACATGCCCACCAGATTGCCAAGTGAAGGCTGCTAGGACATTGTAAGGATGTTGGATAGATGGGAACCTGGATTGAAGTACACCACTATGCCGAGTCTAGGAAAGTACCTGGGAGTGACTGCTGATCACGGAAGTTATAGAAGCGCAGTTCCCCTTAACAGGACAAGGGAAGGTGATTATAAGCCGTGTGTATGAACTATTGTCGTGTGTCAATAAAGAAATCTGTATTACATAATAGTCCCTGGAGCCCTTCTTATCAGCGTGTAGAAACAGCCAGCCTGAACACCAGCACCCTCTGGACAAGGTATGAGCGTCTACACTAACGTACATCACTATCTTACACACCTGTGACCCTCCTTTAAGCAAAAGCCGGGCAAGGAGGGGTTACACGTCCATTTCCCACAGTCCGTGCCTCACCTAAAACGCTGCTCAACTGTTAAATATGTCCCTCCAACTTTATAAAGAGTTAATACAATAAATACTACTATATTCTTGTTACAGTGCCCTAATTATGTATATTTTATAACCGGAAAAAAAAGGACATCAGAACTATTAATGTTGAGATTGCGTCACTCCTGTCAATCCAGGGCTGAAGGAGCAGAGGAACCTGGTTCAATTCCCGGTGTCGGCTCCTTGAGACCTTGGGCAAGTCACTTTATCTCCCTGTGCCTCAAGCACCAAAAACAGATTGTAAGCTCCACGGGGCAGGGACCTGTGTCTGCAAAATGTCTCTGTAAAGCGCTACGTAAAACTAGCAGCGCTATACAATAACATTTATTATCCACATTCTCGTGATACGTGAGTGTAATTGCACGTTTCTTTCAAACAGAGAACAAAATCTGTAGCCAAAATAAATATTTAATTAACCAAGCTAACATTCATTTTTTAATGCCATTTGTTTACCAATTTTACAGGTTTTTTCCCCAGAAAGTGCCTACACCTTAAAAGCAAACAGACTACACCATGAAACAGACTCTCTTCCTAAGGCCTCGGACATGGTGGCATTCACAGCGCTGACGCTCATGCTCTCCTGCTCAAGCAGGAGCTTTTTTGTGTCCCTGCGTGAGCGTCAGCGTGCGCGCTTGTGAGCCGGGTGGGAGCTGGGTGGGAGCTGGGCGGGAGGCAGGGCTAGCGCGACACGTCACGGACTGCCATTGGCTTTTGGCGGTCACGTGACCGGCCCTGCACTTCCCTCAGCGGGAAAACTTAAATGATGATGTCGGCTGCAATTCCACACGCCTCGGAAGCGCCGTCTAAAGCCGTGCTGATAGGGATAATGTTTCCCCTCAGCGCGGCTCAGCACGGTCTTTTTGACCATGGCCCTGGCCTAAAAGGACAACCACCAGCTTGTTCTTTCCACACATTTCCTCCTGGCATTAAAGCCACACACAGTGGGAAGTAAAATGCTAAGTAAATGTAGTACACAGTACTGCAAAAGTGATTCAGATTAAATCGTCACTTTAATGGTCAAGGAAGGTCTTCTCTATTACAGAGAGACCGGACAATCTCTCAGCACTTCTCTCATTGGGGGATTGAGCTGGCAAAGAATCAGAAAGCAGTTTTGCATGTTTCCATAGAGTAATATACATAAAAAGGATAAAGGTAACAAACCAGACTGGGCCCACAAACATTGTTAAATTTGGAATATTACAGATGTGGAAATTGAAGCTATTGTATGTATAGGTATATTGTATGTGTATGTAGAACAGTGGGAGGTGTGCACACATTCAAAACAAGACTCACATAAGTATACACTATAATACTACAGGCATTGCCTGTATCAATGTTTTTGACATTCTGTTGACTTTGTTAAAGTATTTGTTTTTGTAACACATTTCCAACCACTCCTACCTAGCACAGGGAATTGCCGAGGGTATGGACGATCCAGGTTGTATGCAAGATATAATACAATTGACTAAGAAAGAAGAGGAATGTAGGAAAGTAAGCACATTTGGGGGTTAATGACGTACAAAATTAATATGTGCTCTCAGAACAGATTATCTTGGATAGGTTGGCAGATATCCACTCACCAAACAAATGCACCACAGCTGTGGTCGATGTACCAGGAAAATCCAAGCAATGGCAACATTGTATGTACAGTATGTCTTTATTTTTATAGCGCTTCACAGTAGTAATACACGTGACAATCATATACATAACAAATACAAATAACAGGCCATGGGAATAAGTGCTTCAGACATAAAAGTAACATTTTGGAAGTGGAGTCCCTGCTCCGAAGAGCTTACAATCTAATTGGTAGGTAAGAAGAACGTACAGAGACAGTATGAGGGCATTCTGGTAAGTGCGTCTGCAGGGGGCCAAGCTTTATGAATCATGTGTCTAGTATTAGCCATGATGCTATTCATATGCTTCTTTAAGCAAGTGTGTCTTAAGGTGGGTCTTAAAGGTGGATAGAGAGGGTGCTAGTCGGGTATTGAGGGGAAGGGCATTCCAGAGGTGTGGGGCAGTCAGTGAGAGAGGTTTAAGGCGGGAGAGGGCTTTAGATACAAAGGGGGTAGAGAGAAGACATCCTTGAGCAGAACACAAGAGTCGGGTTGGTGCATAGCGAGAAATTATGGCTGAGATGTAAGCAGGGGCAGAAGACTGTAAAACTTTAAAACTGAGGAGAATTGAGTGTGAGATGCGGAATTCGATAGGAAGCCAGGAGAGGGATTTCAGCAGGGGAGACGCTTAAACAGATTTAGGAAAAAGTAGCGTAATTCTGGCAGCAACGTTTAGGATAGATTGTAGGGGAGACAGGTGAGAGACAGGAAGGCCGGACAGTAGGAGGTTACAGTAATCGAGACGTGAGAGAATAAGGGCCTATGTCAGAGTTTTAGCAGTCGAGCAACAGAGGAAAGGGCGTATCCTTGTAATATTGCGGAGGAATAATATTTGCCCATTAATTGGGGTTTTCCTGTAAGTTCCCACTGCATCCACTCTCGTTATTTATATGAGAATTATATCCAAGTGTTGCTCTCACTTTTGTGGCTCTTCATTTGTCTCACTGTGCCCCTCACTAGCCTGAGTGGCTTAAGGCTCTCTATTTGAGATCTTAGTGTTGTTTTCACAGAGTTGCACTATTATTTGTGTGTTTTGTCCCCACATGCTTCCACTAGTGTACTGCGCTCCCTGACTTCTCGACATCAATTGTGGAGGAAAAAGCGACATGTTTTAGAAACATTTTGAATGTGACAGGAGAATGTGAGAGGGGAGTCGAGTGTGACCCCTAGGCAGCGTGCTTGGGCTACTGGGTGAATGATAGTACTTCCAACAGTAATGTGGAATGAGGTAGTGGGGCCAGTTTTGGGAGAAAGTATGAGGAGTTCTGTTTTTGTCATGTTAAGTTTAAGTCGGCGGTGGGCCATCCAGGATGATATAGCAGAGAGACATTCAGACACTGTGGTCGGTACAGCAGGTGTAAGGTTAGGGGTTGAAACGTAAATGTGTCGTCAGCATAGAGGTGATATTTAAACCCAAGAGATTTGATTAGGTCACCTAGAGAAAGTGTGTACAGAGAAAAGAGGAGAGGTCCCAGGACAAAGCCCTGGGATACCCCCAGAGAGAAATCGATAGATGAGGAGGTGTTGGCAGAAAAGACACAAAGTACGATGGAAGAGGTAAGAGGAGATCCAGGATAGAGCTTTGTTACGAATACCAAGAGTATGGAGAATATGAAGGAGAAGAGGATGGTCCACGGTGTCAAATGCTGCGGAGAGGTCAAGTAATATGAGCAGAGTGTAATGGCCTCTGTCTTTGGCAGCATGGAGGTCAGTTATTTTAGTGAGGGCTGTTTCAGTGGAGTGAGCGGTGCGGATGCCAGATTGTAGAGGGTCTATGAGAGAATAGGTGTTGAGAAACATTATTTATTACAGTCAAAAGACAATGTAGAATAAAGTGCACCAGTGTACATTTTTCAGTATTCGGCTACTGAATATATGGAAGAGAGACAGCAGTAGAGGCAATACAATGTAAAAATACCTTGGTCAGGTACATGGATACAATAGAGGTTATGAAAGAGAACCAGATCAGAGTCTGGAAATGTCTTCAGTTAAGAAATGGACAAAGTATCAGTAAGATTTGTAAAGAGGATGGGAAATATTGCTCACTATGCTATATACACATCGCAAAAGGAACGCTGAACCAGAGGTCAAAGTGTGATGCTTTTAAAAGGTGTTAAAAAGCAAAGTGCAAATGTGCAATGGCACATTGGTGGTCTTATCAAAGTAATCTATAAGTATGTGAACACTGAACATGTGCAATTATATTTGCCCCCAGCGACAACGTAACAATGCAACAATGCAACAATGCAACAATGCAACAATGCAACAATGCAACAATGCAACAATGCAACCACTGCTCAAAAAAAGAATGTTAAATCATTTGAGTATTTTTCAATGTTGAAAAAGTATCATGTTTTTGTGTCATCAGGTTATCTTTATTATTGGGAGCTGAATTAAGATCCAATATTATTTTAGATTTGAAATATGTGAAAATCCTACGGGGTTCACAAACTTTTTCTCGCCCCTGTAAATAATTTGTGCCTGTTCAGACCAGCAGAATTATATCAATATTTTGTCTTTAATGTTTGCATGGTCACCTAATGATACTATGAGCTTTATCTAATACCTTCTGATAGGACTGTTTGTGGGACATAATAATCTGCAATCTTCTGCTATGTGCCACAGCACAGAGATGTCCGGCTACCGCTGTAAGTAAAGTGCTCTATTAAAGGCGATTGGTTCCTTCTTAAGTAGGGGTGGGCCAACTCCAGTTCTCAAGGGCCAGCAACAGGTCAGGGTTTCAGGATATCCCTGCTTCAGCACAGCAGGGATATCCTTAGAGGCTGACCTGTTGCTGGCCCTTGAGGACTGGAGTCGGCCACTCCTGTTCTAATGCACTTATAATACACTCCTGTTATTCATTTATTTGTCTGCTAGATACAAGAAAGGGGATATATAAAAGAATTATAGAATAGGTTTACAAGAGTGAATGTATGTTTAACTTTGTCACTTTATGAAGCACCGTTTGTCTTTTTTTTTAAAGCATTAAGACCCTGGGGGGTGGGAGGTCCGTAAGACAGACAGACAGACAGACAGACAGACAGACAGACAGACAGACACACACACACACACACACACACACACACACACACACACACACACCAGTTAAATAACAGGGTTTAACTTGTGCAGCAGAGGAACCAAAATGGCTGCCACATCTTTGCTAAAATCAGAAGTTACAACATCCGTTGCAGCATACGACCGAACAACCATTTCAATCCCCTTTAAAAGCCAATAAGTAATGCCGGTAACTATCTCGGGGACCTGGATTTCACTGGAGCTAAAAATATTGCAGATCAATGGATAATCCCTCCCCCCCCCCCCTCTTCCTATGCTGCAAAAAAATGGGGGGGTTTTATAAGGCGAGGCTGCTGCTTTAAGTAACGTGCAATGTATTTTAAAGGAACAGTGCCAAAGCAGGAGTGTGCACACAATCGTTTTACAAGCTTGAGCTCCGAATAAGAATAACACCGCCTGCATTGTTCTGTCGAATTGTAATCCCTTCTCATTCAGAGAGCCTTTTCCGAGCTGTGCTACATGAAGGGGTTCCTTTTTGTATGGTAAATAGTCTTTGTAGGAGATAATCCATGATGTAGAGCCATTATTTGCCTGTATTTACAGCTCCAAAAGATAACTATTAGAAAATACAAGGTAATAGGCTAGGTATGAATCACAGGATCCTGTTTTTGGCAGCCCACCTCCGTTCCCAGCCACTCTGTAATTCTCCGGAGCTCACTCCTCGCCACCCCCCCCTGCACTACACTCAGTATGCATGTCTTTATTTATATAGTGCCGCACATGTACATAGCGCTTTACAGCTGTAACCCACGCGACTTAATAGGAATAAGCGCTTCATACATCCAA